>NC_057759.1:3136253-3233652 GCF_004010195.1 Chiloscyllium plagiosum
GGTACAATTACAGCATTTAAGAGGCATCTGGATGGGTATATGAATAGGAAGGGTTTGGAGGGATATGGGCCGGGTGCTGGCAGGTGGGACTAGATTGGCTTGGGATATCTGGGTCGGCATGGACGGGTCGGGCCGAAGGGCCTGTTTCCCTGCTGGACATCTCTATGACTCTGTGCAGCTAATAGACATTATGGCCACATTTAGAGACATGAAAGCTCCACGCTTGGTCATCTCTCGGCTTAAGTGTTGAATCCGGCCGTGAGTAGGGTTTTGTTTGTATCCCAGTGAGAATCATCGCCGCGTTCCTTCGGAGAAATCCTCAGAGCCTCTGACCCTGTGTCACGGTCAGTGACTGGCACTGATCGGAGTTGCGGGAGGGGTGTGGGGGGGGTGCGTCAGCCAGAGTTATGAGCAGTCTCGATTCCATCCCACAGTGAGCGACGGGCATGCAGGAGATTTCGAGCGAGCTGTAGCTGGGTGGCCGCGTGACGTCGCCTCGGGGGGGTGGGGATTATACCCCCCAGGACTTGGCGCAAGTTTCGATCTGAGGAGACGACAAAAGAGCGTGCCCACTCTGGGGATTTCCGTCTCGCTTGTACGTGGCAGGCTCCGAGTGGAAAGGGCTGAGGTGCCAACACATGTCTCTGCCCCTTCATACTATCCCCGAACTGTGCGCAAACAGGCCATTTGGCCCTTCTACCCCCACCCTCCAAAGGGCATCTTACACCTCTATGCTATCCCTGTAACCCAGCAATTCCCATGGCTAACTCATCCTCACCTGAACACTGTGGGACAGTTTAGCACGGTCAATCCACCCTAACCTACATATCCCTGAACACTATGGGACAATTTAGCACGGTCAATCCACCCTGACCTACACATCCCTGAACACTATGGGACAATTTAGCACGGCCAATCCACCCTGACCTACACATCCCTGAACACTATGGGACAATTTAGCACGGCCAAACCACCCTAAACTACACATTCCTGAACACTATGGGACAATTTAGCAAGGCCAATCCACCCTATGCCCTCCAACACATCTCGTTCACATCCCGCACCACCGCCCTCAGACCTCACCCCTCCAACCGTAACAAGGACAGAACGCCCCCGGTGCTCACCTTCCTCCCTACCAACCTTCGCATAAACCAAATCACCCACCACCATTTCTGCCACCTCCCAACAGACCCCACCACCAGGAACATATTTCCACCAAGTACCGCTCCCTCCGTGACCAACTGGTCAGGTCCACGCACCCCTATAACCCACCCTCCCATTCTGGCACCTTCCCCTGCCACCGCAGCGATTGCAAAACCTGCGCCCACACCTCCTCCCTCACCTCCATCCAACGCCCTAAAGCAGCCTTTCACATCCATCAACGTTTTACCTGCACATCCACCAATATCATTCATTGTATACGTTGCTCCCGATGCGGTCTCCTCTACATTGGAGAGACTGGACGCCTCCGAGCAGAGCGCTTTAGGGAACATCTCTGGGACACCTACACCAATAAACCACACCACCCTGTGGCTCAACATTTGAACTCCCCCTCCCACTCTGCCGAGGACATGGAGGTCCTGGGCCTCCTTCACCGCTGCTACCTCACCACTAGACGCCTGCAGAAAGAACGCCCCATCTTCTGCCTCGGAACACTTCAACCCCAGGGCATCAATGTGGACTTCAACAGTTTCCTTATTTCCCCTTCCGCCACCTCACCCCAGTTCCAAACTTCCAGCTCAGCACGGTCCCCATGACTTGTCCTACCTGTCTATCTTCTTTTCCACCTATCCACTCCCCCCTCCCCCAACCTATCAACTTCATCCGCTCCCCCACTCACCTATTGTACTCTATGCTACTTTCTCCCCACCCCCACAATCCTCTCACTTATCTCTCCAACCTTCAGGCTCTCTGCCTGTACTCCTGATGAATGGCTTTTGCCCGAAATGTCGATTTTACTGCTCCTCGGATGCTGCCTGAAGTGCTGTGCTTTTCCAGCACCACTCTAATCTATACTCTGGTTTCCAGCATCTGCAGTCATTGTTTTTACCCATGTATTTGGAAAGGCAAGGACTGGTCGGGATAGTCAACATGGCTTTGTGCGTGGGAAATGATGTCTCACAAACTTGATTGAGTTTTTTGAAGAAGTAAGAAAGAAGATTGATGAGAGCAGAGTGGTAGATGTGATCTATATGGACTTCAGTAAGACGTTCGACAAGGTTCCCCATGGGAGACTGATTAGCAAGGTTAGATCTCATGGAATACAGGGAGAACTAGCCATTTGGAGACAGAACTGGCTCAAAGGTGGATGACAGAGGTGGTGGTGGAGGGTTAACTGTTGGGGATTGTTTAATTACCTGTTCTTTCCATCTGCCTGCTTCAGTTCTGTTGTCTCGTTCCCATCATATTCTGAGTGAAATAAAATGCACTGATTCATGGGGAGGCGATGGCTTGGTGGTATGATTGCTCCATGGTTAATCTAGAAACCCAGCATACAGTTCCGGAGATTTGGGTTCGAGTCCTGCCATGGCAGTTGGTGGAATTTAAATCCAAAGATTTTAAATACAACTGAAATTAAGAGTCGACTGATGACCATGAAAACATTGTCTAAAAACGCATTTGGATCATCAATGCACTTTAGGGAAGGAAATCTACCATCCCTACCTGGTCTGGCTGACATGTGACCCCAAGCCACAGCAATGTGGTTGACTCTCAACCGCTCTCTGAAATGGCTTAGCAAGCCCCTCCATTGTCTCAATCACTGGAATGTCACAACAAAGAAATGAAACCAGACGGATCATCTGGCATCCGCCTTGAAACCGGAAAAGACATTGGCATAAACACAAACGGTCCTGCCGACCGTGCAAAGTCATCCTTACCAACATCCTTATGGGTGGCACGGTGTGGCACAGTGGTCAGGACTCCTGCCCCAGAGCGCCAGAGACCCGGGTTCACTTCCCGCCTCAGGCGACTGACTGTGTGCAGTTTGCACCTTCTCCCCGTGTCTGTGTGGATTTCCTCCGGGTGCTCCGGTTTCCTCCCACAGTCCAAAGATGTGCAGGTAAGGCGAATTGGCCATGCAAAATTGCCCGTAGTGTTAGGTAAGGGGTAAATGTAGGGGTATGGGTGGGTTGCGCTTCGACGGGTCGGTGTGGACTTGTTGGGCCGAAGGGCCTGTTTCCACACTGTAATGTACTCTAAATCTAATCTAATCTGCAGGCTTTTGCCCGAAACGTCGATTTTGCCTGTCCTCGGATGCTGCCTGAATTGCTGTGCTCTTCCAGCACCACTGATCCAGAATCTGGTTTCCAGCATCTGCAGTCATTGTTTTTACCTCTAATCTAATCTGCAGACGAGTAGCCAAAAGTGGGAGAGCTGTCTCACAGATGAGTCAAGCAACAGCCTGACATCGTCATTCTTACGGAATCGTACTTTACAGATAACACCCCAGACACAACCATTACCATCCATCGATATGTCCTATCCAACCAGCAGGACAGACCTAGCAGAGTTGCATACCATTGGGAGGGTGTTGCCCTGGGCGTCTCTGACACCGACTCTGGACACCATGGAGCCTCATGACTTCAAGTTAAACATGAGCAAGGAATCCTCTTACTGGTTATGACATACCATCCTTCTTTGGATGATGAATCAGTACGCCTCCATGTAGAACAGCACTTGAAGAAAGCACTGAGGATGGCAAGTGCGCAAAATGTACTCTGGGTGGTGCATTTCAATGTCCACCACATAGAGTTGCTCGGCAGCTGCATTACTGATCGAGCTAGTCGGGTCCAAATGGATAGAACTGCTAGACTGGGTCTGCAGGAGGTGGTTAAGGAAGCAGGAGGTGGTTAAGGAAGCAACAAGCGGGAAAGAGAAAACAAACTTGACCTCATCCATACTTATCTGACAGCTGCAGAAGCATCTGTCCATGACACTATAGGTAAAATTTACCACTGCCCGTCTTGTGGAGACATAGTCCCCTCTTCACATCGTTTTGCGTGGTACTATCACAATGCTAAATGGGACAGACTTCGAACTGGTCTAGCAACTCAAGACTGGGCATCCATGAGGTAATGTGAGCCATCAATAGCAGCAGAACAGTACTCCAGCACAATCTGCAAACTCACGGCCTGGCATATTCCACACTCAACATTTACCATCCAGCCAAAGGATCAACTCTGGTTAAATGGAGAGTGTATGAAGGCATGCCAGGAGCAGAATCAGGCATATCTAAAAATGAGGCGTCAACATGGTGAAGCTCACAAACAGGACCTCTTGCGTGCCAAACAGCATAAATAGCAAGTGATTCGCAGAGCTAAATGGTCGAACAAACAACAGATGGGATCTGAGCTCTGCAGTCCTTTCTCATCCAGCCATGGATGGTGGTGGACTATTAAACAACTCACTGGAAGTCGAAGGACCACAGATAACCCCATCCACAATGATGGAGGAGCCGAGAACTGCATTGCAAAAGATAAGACTGATACATTCGCAACAATCTTCAGCCGGACTGTCGACTCGAATATCTAGCTCGGGATTCTTCAGTTGACCCCAGCATCACAGATACTATTCTACATCCAATTCGGTTCACTCCATGTGAGAGGCTCCAATCAATCAAGTGGAGGAGTAATCGGTCTACTCTCTAACATTAATAAAGTGATGGACGGTGTCATCAACAGTGCTATCAAGCAGCACTGCTCAGCAACAAACTCCTCAGTGTCACCCATTTTGGTTTCGCCAGGGTCATTCAGTTCCTAATCTCATTACAGCTTGGGTTCAAACATGGACAAAACAGCTGAATCCAGAGATGAGATGAGAATGACAGCCCTCGACATCAAGATCGCAGTTGACTGAGTATGGCATCAAGGAGCCCTGGCAAAAACTGGATTCAATGCGTATCGGGGGCAAACACTCCGCTGGTAAGAGGAATATGGCTGTGGTTGTGGAGGGTCAGTGATCTCAGATCCAGGGCATCTCTGCAGAAGTCCTTCAGGCTAATGTCATAGGCCGAACAATCTTCAGCGACCTTCACGACATCATAAAGTCGGACGTGAGGGTGTTTGCTGATGATTGCAGTGTTCAGCACCATTCGCAACTCCTCAGACTCAAAAGTGCTCCGTGCTCAATTTCAACAAGATCTGAACACTATCCAGACTTGGTCAGACAAGTGGCAAGTAACATTCGTGACACACAAATGCCACACAATGACCTTCATCAGTAAGAGACACTTTAACCACCACACCTTGACATTCTACGGTATTGCCACCACCAATACATCCACTGTCAACATCCTTGAGGTAACAATTGACCAGAAACTCAACTGGACTCATCACATAAGCACAGTGACTACACGAGCCGATCAGAATCTCGGGATATTGCAGCAAGTAACTGTCCTCCTGACACCCCAAAATCTATCAACAATCTATACGGCACAAGTCAGCAGTGTGATGGAATACTCCCCACTTGCCTGGATTGGTGCACTCCAACAACACTCAAGAAGCTTAACACCATCCAGAACAAATCAACCCGCTTGATTGGCCTCATATTCACAAACATTCGATCCCTCGACCCCCAGCGCTCAGTAGCAGCTGTGTGCGTTATCTACAAGAAGCACTGAGAAATTCGACAAAGTTCCTTAGCGCTTTCCAATCCCATGACAACTTCCATCTTGTTGGACAAGGACAGCAGGTCCTTGGGAACACCAACAACTGCAAGTTCCACTCCACTTCACTCACCAGCCTGACTTGGAAATATAACTCCATTCCTTCACAGTCGTTGTGTCAGACTCCTGTAATTCCCTCCCTATCAGCCTTGTGGGTGACCCACAGCAAGTGGACTTCAGCGAATTAAGAGGTCAGCTCACCAACACCTTCTCAAGGGCAAATAGGGATGGGCCATCAATGCTCATAGACAGCGAGCCCAAGACTCAAAAATGAATTTAAAATATAACAATGGCATTCAACACTGTTTACAGACTTAATAATTGGACAGAGATAGACGTACCAGGGACATCAACAATAGCGAGGAGTGGACAATAACCTGCCTGAATTATCAGCAGTACAACTTCTATCTGTAATATTAACTACAAACTGTCATGAGAATGCCAGGAAAAGCCCAAAAATAATTTCCTTTCTATTGTACCATTCCAGTTTACTGTTCTTAAATTCTGATTCATTGTTGGATAATTCAAACTATTCTCACTCTTATCTCTTCTCTCCCTTTTTTTGGGAACTGCCTATTCCAGTGGTATGGATAATTATGTATTTGATACAATTGGATAAGACATTTGAGGAGACCCTTTATTAAGAGAAGAGGGAAACGCTCCCGTAACACGATTAGGATCTTTGGAGATTGAACTCAATTGCAGACCTGAACAAACTTCTACCTTTCCATACAAACATATTTGGTATGACAACAATACCTGGTCTTTTGGGGATATTGATATCACTAGCTATTGGCCCTGTCCTCCACCTCCAAAAACTCTGCTAAAGTTAGAGATGTTATTGAAAGGTGATGCTTTCTCTTTCTCTGGAGACTTTGTTGTGTTGTCCACATACAATGTTCAATGTAACTAACTTTCCAAGAACTGATTAAAAGCTTGTTACGATATTAAAGTCTCATCCACCACAACAACTATCGATGTAAAGACTGTTTCTGGGTACAAATGCCCTGAAGAGAAGGGGCGGAGTGAGTGGTAGGGAGAATGAGGACGCTGGGCGAGATAGATAAAGAGCACAGGATTTATAGAGTTTAGAATAGTTCAGAATGCTATGTAGTGGGCATCTCCATAGGAAATGTAATCAATGAGAGATTTCAGGGCCAAATAAATGCGTTGCGTCTCTCCTTGGCATTTATCCTGACCTTTCTACACTTCTGACTTCGTGGCAATTTCTCTCTCTTTCTTTCCCTGTCTCCGCTTTCATTTCTCTCCTGAGTTATCACTATCACTCTTCGCTCCTACTTAGTTGATGAGAGACAGCGTTTGTGCAATAACGTTAGAGACATGTTTCTAGTAAGTATTGAGGGTTGGTGTGCAACGTGGACAGGGCAGGTTTCCATCGCTTCGCTGGATCATTCTACTTGCATTGCATCATCATTCTCGCTCTGTCTACAACAGTACCTCACTGTTTAAAATCTCTATATCTCTTCTTCCATGTCTGCCATATTCTTATCGCCTTGTGTTCACTCTCTCTCCCACTCTCTCTATTGGGCTGTCCTGTTGATCTTTGCTGGCACTCACTGTGACTTCCACATTAGAGTGTGGAACCTATAGAGGGAAGGCATTGTATTGAATGGAGATACTGATTGCTTTTCATTTATGGTGGTTGGGTAATGAGGAACAATGCAGGAGAGGCAGTTCGGGAGGATGGGGAGGGGGATGAAGTTTTAATGTGGAGGGCAAATACACAGAGGAAATTTTCCTACTTAATTTCTGAGGACAAGATGAGACAGTGTTTGACTGAGAGTTGGCAGTGACAGAATGAGAGAGATTGACAAGGCCGTTGCAGGAGAAGCTGACTAAGATTGACATTGAAGGTATTACAGAGATTAGAGAGATAGACAGGAAGGATATGAGGGAGGTTGAGAGAGATTGTCGGGGAGGGTATGAGACAGACTAAGCGAGAATGACAGGGAAGGAATGAGAGATGCTCTGAGAGATTGAGAGGAATAATATGAGACGCACAGAAGACATGGAGACAGCGCGAGGATGGCAGGTGTGGGGCCGGGGAGGGTATCATGGATTGTGCAGCCCCATAGGAAGGATAATCGATAAGACTGTTCAGGGACATCTGACAGGTGGAAAATCAGATACCAGCTCTTTCACAGCTTGGGATTTGCACCTCTACCTTTCTCCCCTATAAATGACAGACTGGGAAATTCCATCCCTCCCACGGATTGTACACAAACGGAATTGTACATGGATGGAGATTGAGAGGGCATTTAAATACGGTAGGTAGGAAATGGGGAAGTGGAGGCAGTCCTGTTAGTGGAGGCAGTCCGGTGAAATGAAGCAACATATGTGATGGCAATCGAACAGTGAGTCATATTCAAGAGGAAGCAAGGTCTGATACAGATTTGACCATGAAGGTATGAGAGTGGTTGGGACAGAGAGAGGGAGAGTTTGACAGGAAGGAGACAGAGAAAAATAGATTAACATGACACAAGAACAAGGAGTGTAGCACGGGGCAAGGTAACATGGAGTTAGCTTGCCACGTAGGAACTGTATTAAATGAGACTTTTGAGGAGCTGTTTCTCTGGGATTTTTCTTTCTACATTTCTTTCTTTTCTCTGTAGGCTCTCACTTACAATTTATCTGCCTTTCTGTCGCACCTTCCCTGTGGATCGTTGGTTTCCTGGTGTTTCCTTCCCTCTCTCCGACCACGTTTAGAAAATTGAACATAGAACAGTACAGCAGAGGAGAGGCCCCTCAAAACTTGATGATTTGCTGACTTTTTATCCCACTCTTTCTGACTCTACTACCGCTGCTGTCAATGCGTTCCATGTACTCACCACTCTCTGTATAAAGAACTTATCTCTAACATCTCTCTTGAACCTTTCCCCAATCACCTTAAAAATATTCCCCCTTGTGATGGCCATTTCATTCCTTGGAAAAGTCTCAGACTATTCACTCTATCTATGCCCCTCATCAGCTTCTTCGCTCCAAAGAGAAAGGTCTTAGCTCCCTTAATCTTTCTTCATAAGACATGCCCACCAGTCCAGGCAGCATCCTGGTAAATCTTCTCTGTATCCTCTCTAAAGATTCCACATGCTACAAAATGAGGCGAGCACAACTGAACACAATGTTCCAAGAGTGGTCTTACCAGGGCTATATAGAATTGCAACATAACCTCACGGCTCTTAAGCTCAATCGTCGTTAATGAGAGCTAACACATCATTCACCTTCTTAACAACCATATTAAGTTGAGTAGCAAGCTTGTGGGGTCTGTACAGTGAAGAATCCTACCTTTATCCCTATATTCTACATTCAACTTTCCAAAATGAATTACATCACACTTTTCCATTTTGAACTCCATCTGCCACTTATCAACCAAGCTCTGCTCGTGCCAATGTCCCTTTGCACCCTACAACAGCCCTTCACTCTATCCACTAGTCCACCAACCTTTGTGCCTCCGGCAAATTTACTAAAACCCGCTTCCATTTTCTCATGCAAGCAATTTCTAAACACTTACAAGAGCAGAGGTTCCAGAACAAATCCCTATGAAAAAGCACTCATCACTGAACATCTACTACCACCCTCTGCTTTCTGTGGGCCAGCCAATCCTGTAGCCAGACAGCCAGATTCCCCTGTATCGCATGCCTCATTGCTTTCTGAATGAGCATACAATGAGGAAACTTATCAAACTCCTTGCTTAAATTCAATTACACCACATGCTTTACCTTCATGGATGGATTTTGTTGCATCTCCAAATATTTTAATAAGGCCCCTCTCAAAGCCATGCTGACTATTTCTAATCAAACTACGTTTTTCCAAGTAATCATACCTCCTGTCTTTCAGATCCCTCTCTAATAATTTGCCCACCAAAGACTGAATACTCTGTAATTCCCAGGATTGTTCATATTCACTTCCTTGGAAAAAGACTCACTAACACTCTCCATCCTCTAATCATCTGGCACCACTCCAGTGGGCAGTGAAGATGTAAAAATATTGGCCAAAAGGAAAAAATGCCTTACTCTTTCAGACAAATACACCTGCCAGTATCCTCTGACCAAGTCCAACTTATAAATGCAAGTTGCATGTCTCATCTGTTCGATACAGTCTTCCAAACGGGGAACAGGATAGGATACATTGACTTTGCGATCGCCCACACATAACTGTTATGTACTATCTGACTTTGGCACCATTACTATTGGTGAGCGCCAGTCACTGCAACTCACTTCAAATATGTCATCTTGGAGCATGCTTTCAATCTCCTTTTGAACCTGTGCCAACTTTAGGAGGTTAGGCATACAAGGATGTTTCTCAATCAGAACACCATTTCCTATGTATATATCATGTATAACTAGGTTAGCATTTCTTAGTTTATTTCCACATACCTCCCCATGTGATAGCAATAACTCTTACAGGTCATTTCGATTTTCCTCTGAAAGGTAATTCAATCATTTATCTTAATTTTTGACAAACTCATCATTATTCAATTAATTTGAGAAATGTCCAATTTCGATTCCTCTAAAGTTCATTCATCACTCTGTGTTGTAATTGATAAAATATTCTCCTTTTGCTTTGTTCCCCGTCAAAATGCCTTTTGGTCATCTTCACGTGACACACGCTGTGAGATTTCTTTCTGCCTGCAGTCGTTTTCAAGTAGTCACCTCCATTAATCTCGTTTCGAGTTGATAGGGTCCACTACACATTATTTTAAAGGTTCATTTGCTACAGGAAGTAACACTAACACCTTATCTCCGAGAGCAAAATTGCAAGTTGTTGATTTCTTGCCTCCTTCCGATTTCATTGCGTGCCGTGGTACTTTTAAATGTTGTGTCAACAACTCTCCCGCTCTATTCCACCATTCCCTAAAATTTGACATTGAGTCCTAATATGCGGTCTCTGAATTTTGATTTACCAATTTCTCCTTAATCAATTTTAGCAGTCCTCACACTTCATGCCGAAAACTAATTCAACTGGACTGAATTCCATCTATTCATATGGTCCATTTCTAATGGCAAAAAGGTCAAACGGACTTCCTGCATACCAATCACGTGGTTAGTTTAATGCTAAGCGCTCAACAAATTATTTTATGTCTGATTCAAACTTTCTCACGCTCTCTGTGATTCTGGAAAGTGCGCAATGGATTTGAATTGTTTCATTCCCAAGCTGGCTATATTTTCATTGAAGTACGTTGATTGAATATTGACTCTTCATCTGATTGTATCTCTGTGGATAATCCATATTTGGTGAAACATTCGAGTAACCCCTCTATAAAGATTTTAGTTTTGATATTACGTAATGGAATTACTCTGGAAATCATTCTTGTGAACAAATACTCTTTCCCACTTTTTCTTTGTTTTAGATAAGTGTCCTACTCAATTAGTTCGATTTCTTGTAAGAGGTTACTCAACTACAAGAATGGGTATTAAAGATACACGTTTTATTACTGTCTGTGGCTTCCCAATTATCTGACAGGTACGACATGTCTGGCAAAATTGAAGTACATCCTTGTACAGTTTAGGCCAATAAATATTTTTGTATTTTAGCTTCTGCATTTAGCTTTCTTACGCTAATCTGTTATTGGAAGTTCACGTGCTACCCGCAAAACATGCTTTCTATAACATGACTTGATGAATTTCCGTTCATTTCTCATCTGCTTGAATATGTGGTGGTCTCCAAATCCTCATTCAGACTTAATTATTTGGAAATTAGCACTCAGGGATTTATTCAGATTTTGTCCTGTGTATGCCCTTTGTTATAATTGTTTTATTTCTCATCAGTCTTCTGTAACTCAGTAACTTTCTCTGAGCTAAAAGTGTCTGCTTTGTCAGACATCTGCTCTTACTTTGTCTGGACCATTTGACCAAATAGGATCTCTTATCATTCCAAATCAACTTTCTTATTTGTACTATTTGATCTCTCCTGTTCCAACTGGTCAGTTTGTGACCTCGTTATCACACATTCAGGAAAAATCCCAGGATATGTTTCCAGTTGCCTGATGTTCCACTGCGTTTTCAAACACAGTAGGCAGCACTCCTACCGTTAGCAAGGACAAATTGTATTCCTGGAGCTAAGAGTTGGTTCAGTACTCTTACGACGACGTCTCCACCCTTCAAAGAACTCCCCAACTTCACTCTGAGCACTTGTCTCGTCCTGAAAAGTTCTCACTGGAACATTTTCTGGCAATAGTCCTTCAGAGGTGTATACATCAATATTTGAGAGGACGGTGTATCTCTTATAGTTGCAACCATTTCCTTTTTAGTCATGGCCTATGTGACTAAACATTTCCTTCGTAAGAATACGGTTTATGAAGATCTGGCACTTCGTCCTTGACCAACTTCAGACTAGATTGTACATTCTGGTGCAGACTGTTAGCCTCCAGTGTGCTTGCCATTACAACAATAACAAAATTCACTGGCTTATCCTTTTTTTTTCTTAGTGGCTTCCTGGTACTTTTTGAAACCCATCCACACTGTCATTTCACGTGGCCTACTTTATTGCATTGAAATCACCGGCAATTTTAAACTCCTCTTTCCAATTCAAGAGTTTCCTTTTTATACTGTAAGTTATCTTTATGATCTTCAACGTGATCTATCTTTCCTTTAATTTGTGAGGATTTCTCTTTTTCAGAATTTCTATCCCTCAATTAATGAAGCTGATGTTTGAAGCCAAACCTTAATTAATGAACCAATTAATAATCATCAGCCATTGCAGCTACTAATCTGTCCATTTTAAATCTCTGGTCTTCAACATGAGTTCTGACTATCTCAGGAAGAGAATTTTTGAACCCCAAACTTATTGCTTCTCCAAGACCTTCATAGGTTAACTCTATTTTTAAAAACCATATCCAAATTACGTTGTTTGATCCTTTCAAACGCAATGTAGGTTTGACCAGCGTCCCACCTTAGTTTCCTGAAACGTTTTCTGTTGACTTCTGGCACAAGCTCATGTGCACTTCAAATAGCTTTCTTCATCTCCTCATATGCACACCAGATACCACATCTGATCATGACCCGAATACCTCACTAGCATTACGTTCAAGTTCTGTTTGGATCAACAAAACCAACATAATCAGTGGCCACTTCATTCTATTAGCCACATATTGAAAATGTATGAAAAAGGCTTCCACATGCTTTTTATCAACTTTTTGCAATGCTTGAAAATGTTGAAAGTGATCCCCACCAGAACGGTGGATTTTCTCATCGTCACTCTCTTCCTCACTAACCTTACCTTCAGCCTTCATCTTCATTCTTTTAAGCCGACTTTCCTGTCAAAGTGGCAATTTCTGAAGTTCAAATTCACTCTTTTTTTTTCCTTTCTCTCTCATTCATTCTCTTTCCTCTCTCTCTCTCTCTCTCTCTCTCTCTCTCTCCCTCTCTTTCACGCTGTATCTTTTTGTTCTGCTAGGGCCTTTTGTTCTTTTGCTCTTCTGCCAATTCCAGTAGCTTTTCGTTGTTCACCATTGATAAAGCCTTTAAAGTCACTTCTTCCACCCCTTCTGGACTGAAAAAGCAATTACTTCAAGATAGAGTTAGCTTTAATTTTATATTGAAAGAGTAAGGGCAGTTTTACTTACAGTTTGAAATTTTTGATTTAGATTTGCTTTCATTGTGAAGGAAAATAGAGTGATTTGAAGAATATCTAACATTACGCTGAACACAGTTTGTGTGTTTGAAGAGGGCTGTCGGAGGGAAAGTTTTATTCTGCATCTAACCCAAGCTATACCTGTCTTGGGAGTGTTTGATGGGGTCAGTATGGTTTAAGCATTGTTCTGTATATAATTCCGTTACTGTCCTGCAATTATTCTACATCTATTCCATATCGCAATTCTGTATTTAAACGCATGTTGCACCTTTTTGACTATGCTTGTACCTCTCCTGGACGCCTTTGATTTACAGCATAATAGATTGGAGCTTAATTCTCCTTCAAACTCTTGCCTAGCCCGCCTTTCATCCTTAAATGTGGGGCAGCGCAGATGCAGCTTTATTCTGTATAGATCCCCGTACTGTACCTGTCCTGGGAGTTATTTGGTGTGGAGTAATGTCGCTTGAGTTTTATTTTGTGTTTGATTTAATGTTTGATTGTCTGAACGTGAATTCCAGTTACGAGCATCTATTCTAGCAACAGTCCTTCAGAAGTACACATCTCCTCACTTTGCAATAGATTGAGAGGAAACTGTATGTCGTAATATTGTAACTTCTTTATCTGCTGCTCCTTGTCTATGCGAATAAACATTATCTTCGCAGGTATATGGTTTAAGAAGGTCTGACACTTCCTCCTTAACCTACCTCCTAACTGGTTGTACATTCTGGTGCAGCTTTCTAGTCTCCATTGTACTTTCGTACCACTCCAATAAAATACACTGACTTACCCTGTTTTCCTACATCTAGTTTCCCAATGTTTTTCCTAACTCACTAAGACTGTGATTTCATGTTGCCTACTTTATTGCAGTGAAAATACTGGAGCTATTCAACTTCTCTTTGCCTTTCAAGTGTGTCCTTTTTACACTGTGGTAAGTTATCATTATGATTTTCTCAGAGATCTACATATTCCTTTCCAAGTGAGAATATTTTCTTTTCCCAAATTTCTATCCCTCACTTGTTGAAATTGATTTTCGAAGCCACTTTTTGCTTTATGGACCAAATCATAATCATCAGCCATTTCCGCTGCTCATCTTGCCATTTGAACCCTCTGATTGTCCGCATGAGTTCTCAGTACTTCAGGAAGTGAAATTTTGAACTTTTAAAATAATTGTCTCTCTTAGAATGTAATACATTTGATCTATTTTAATGCCCTTATCCACCTGTCTAAACTACTTTGTTTGATTCTTTCAATCTGAATGCATGTTTAACCAAGCTTCCTGAAACGATGTCTGTAGGATTCTGGCACAAGGTCATATGCACTTTCGATGGCTTTCTTCACTTGCTCATGCATCGAGGTTACCTCCTTTAATAGTGATGCGGATATGTCACTGGCTCTACCTAGAACATTTGTCTGGATTAACAAAACCCACTTGCTTCCTGGCTACCGCATTTGTTTAGCCACCTTTTCACATCAGATGCAAAAGTCTGTCGCATCCTTCCCATTACATTTAGACAATGCTTGAATATATTTAAACTGTTTATCACCAGGCCATTGGCTGCGATAGGTTTGGTCATTCTTATTCTCTTCCTCAGTAAGTTATTTTCAGCCTTCATTTCTACCTGTTTAAGATGACTTTCCTGTCTAAATGTTAATTTCTGAATTTCAAACTCTTTCTTCCTTTCCTCTTTCTCCAGGTCTTTCCCTTCTCTTTCTCTCCGTTTCTCATTTCTCTCTCTCTCTTTCTTTTAGTTCGTCTAAAGCGATTCATTTTCTTTTCTTTCCCCTTTTCTTTTAACCATAATTTCTTGTCTTTTGCCTCTAACGCAAGCTGCTTCATTTTGAATTTAATTTGAGCCATTCCTGAAGATTCTGATGGCGTTTCCCGCAAATTTAAATGCCAAGCTATTCATGTAATTATCTCTGCTTTCCTCACTGAAGCAGACAGTTCCAATGCCAGCTTGTCTACCAATTTCAGCATCTTTAACTTAGTCACCTTTTTCAAAATCACTTCCTCCACCCTCAGTAAACTCTTGGTGACGGAAAGAGCCGTTACTGTCACAAGCACTGTTTAAATTCAACACCTCGAACAAAAGAC
Source organism: Chiloscyllium plagiosum (assembly GCF_004010195.1). Taxonomy (NCBI): domain Eukaryota; kingdom Metazoa; phylum Chordata; class Chondrichthyes; order Orectolobiformes; family Hemiscylliidae; genus Chiloscyllium; species Chiloscyllium plagiosum. The sequence continues at coordinate 3,151,604 of NC_057759.1, forward strand.
ACTAACCCCTACTACTCATTGCCCTCGAGTCCAACAACTCTAATCCTAAAACATAACTATAGGACCAATCCCGTAAAGATTCGCCAATCTGTCATGGGTCATGTCATACCTTTCCAAATATTTCAAGGGCGTAGCCCATTCCCTGACTTAGATAAATAGTTTAAGAAGGTGCAATGTGGAATTTCCAGGAGAGATGCAACTCGTCAAACCCTTTATTTTAAAGATAATTGAATTTACTTACAAGATTACCAAATGAAACACATACGAAAGAGAACAGAATACCGACTAAATTAACCTAAGTGAAAACTCAACAGGTTTTATCAAACTAATGGTGCAGTTCCAAGTATTTGGAAAAATCCCCAGAAACACTCCTTGGATTAAAAAAAAAGAAAACAAACACAGGTCCTTACAGCAGAGATGTCAGAGAGAGAGAGAGAAGTATCAGCCTGGACCTGCGTTTATGTGTCCAGCAGCTTTTTCAACCGCCTGACCGCCTACAGTAAATAGCCAGACCAGACTCACGAAAAGGTGAACTGGTAGAACTGGCCGTCCCCCTTTCATTATAATAGTGTTTTTTTTTAGAACTTGAAAACATTTGGCCGGAGGAAATATGCGTTAGCTATAATCAAATTCTATCTAAAACCCATCTAAGTCTGGACTTTCCAGAGCCTGCCTTTTTATGAACTCCTTAAAAAAAACAACATAACAGTTTCAGAGGAGCATCATCATCACACTCTTAGCCAGCTTTATTGCCAAGTCCACCTCCTGGTGTCAAACGAACAACTCTGATAGATTTTGCAAATGTGCCATATGTGTGTGACTAAAAATCGCCACGTCATTGATGTACGCCACACAGATGGGTAATCCAAAAATTACTTTATTGGGCAGATTTTGAGATGTGTCTGGCACATTTTTTATACTAAATAGCATGTCTTTAAACTGGTTCAGTCCATTTGCTATCAGGTAAGATGAGATTGGCTTCAAGGTTTCAGATAAATCTGCCCGCCAGTATCCTCTGAGTACGTCCAAATCCGAAATATGTGTTGCTTGTCCCACTTCTTAAATCTAAAATGATGTTGTTTAATTGGAACAGCATTTCCCATATCTACATAGTGCATAATTACGTTAGTATTTCCCAGCTTAATCCTACTTTTGATTGAAATGTCTCTTTAAGATCATTTTGATTTTCCTCTGGAAGGCAACTCAGTAACATATTAATTTTTGAGAACTTCCTCATTGTCTCTGTGGGTAGTCTGCATCGACCAAAACAATTGAGTAATTCTTGCACGATCCTTTTAGCGTGATATTGTGTAGTGGAAGGTGTCTAGAAATCTAGTGGCAACATCTTTTCTGGTCAACAAGTACAATTTTTGTTTTAGATAGGGGTTCTACAAAACCATATGAAACTCTAAATCGAAAAGCTTGTCCCATTGTTCCAACTTAAAAAAAGAGGGCCGAAGGCATCACAAGCCTTATTCTTCTGGTTTTCCTAGTGAACTCCACAATCTGTCTTACAACCTCTCTTCATTAAAAAGAAACAGGAAAAAAACTCTTAAAGCCACATCATTGTCACAATAGGAAACTCCACTATAAACATCTTCCAGTCCTCCAGCTCCCAAAGTACCAAGAAAACATTTATTTCTTTTCTATAATTCAGTCAATTTGGCATCGGCATCACGGCTGTCCATTTTGTTCCACCTCTGACTTTACTCACAGGTCTGATGTGTGGCTTCTTTTTTGAAAGCCCCCTTGCACAATGTCGATTGCGTTCCTCTCATCAAAGCTCTATGGTATCGATTCAAAACACTTCACCAAGTTAGTTTATCTAGATTTTGAATTATAAATCTATACTGCATCTTCAGAATCAAATCGAATCTTCTCCATTGAACATAGAACATTACAGCACAATACAGGCGCTATCCAATGACCATTTAAATGTCCTTAAAGTTGGCGAGTCAAATACTGTTGCAGGCAGTGAGTTCTACGACCATACTACGCTCTGAGTAAAGGAAGTACCTCTGATAGCTGCCCTTTATCTATCACCCCTCAATTTAAAGTTATGCTTCTGCTTGCTATCACTATTGGCGAGAAGGGCTCTCACTGTCCAACGTATCTAACTCTCTGATTATCTTATATGTCTCAATTAAGTCACCTTTCAAACTTCTTCTCTCTAACGAAAACAGCCTCAAGTCCCTCAGCCATTCCTCATAAGACCTTCCCTCTATACCAGGCAACATCCTAGTAATCTGCTCTGAATCCTTTCCAAAGCTTCGATACCTTTCCTATAACGCAGTGAGTAGGAATGGACAAAATACTCAAAGTGCGATCAGACCAGAGTTTTCTACAGCTGCAACATTGCCTCGTGGCTCCGAAACTCAATCCCTCTACCAGTAACAGATAACACACTGTATGCCTGCTTAACAACCCCATCCACCTAGGTGGCAACTTTGTGGAATCTGTATACACGAACACCGAGATCTCTCTGCTCTTATACACTATCAAGAATTTTACCGTTAACTCAGTACTCTATTCCTGTTACTTCTTCCCAAGTGAATCACCTCACACGTTTAGGCATTAATTTCCATGTGCCACCTATCAGCCCAGCTCTGCATCTTGTCTATGACCCTCTGTAACCTGCAAAATGCTTTAGCTCTATTCACAACTCCACCGACCTTAGTGCCGTCCGCAAATTTACTAACCCATCCTTCTAATCATCTCGATCATTTATAAAAATGACAAACAGCAGTCTCCCAAAATGGCTCTTTGCCATATCAATAGTAACCGACCTCCAGAATGAACATTTCCCCTCAACCACCACCTTCTTTAAGCGAGCCAATTTCTGATCCAAGCTGCTAGATCACCCTCAATCCCATGCCTACGTATTTTGTACAATAGCCTACCGTGGAGGAACCTTAGCTATCGCCTTACTGAAAACCATATACACCACATAAACTTCTTTACCCTCATCCACCTGTTTGTCACCCACTCAAATAACTCAATAATGTTTGTGGGGCAGGACCTACCCTTTACAAAACTGTGTTGACTATTTCTAATCCACTTATTCCTCTCGAGATGATTTTAAGTCCTATTTCTTATAACCTTTTCCAACACATTGCCCACCACCGAAGTAAGGCTCACTGGTCTATAATTACCAGCGTTGTCTCTCTTCCCCTTCTAGAACAAGGGTGGAGGGGCATATTTGGTATCCTCCAGTGCTTTGACAGTATTCCTGGAGACAATGACGACATAAAGATCAAATATATAGGCTCTGCAATCTCCTCCCTGGTTTCCCACCGAATCACAAGATAAATCCCATCTGGCCCACGGGACTTATCTATTTCCACACTGTTAAGAATTGCTAACACGGCCTCTTTGTGAATTTGAATCCCGTTTCGTCTAATAGCTTGTGTCTCAGTATTCTTCTCGACAACATTTTCTTTTTTTCCAATGTGAACACTGAGGAAACATATTCATTTAGCACTTTCCCTATCTTTTAGCCCTAATCTCTCTCTCGTCTTTTTTTAAATTCCTGATATAGCTGTAGAAAGTTTCAGGGATTTACTTGATCCTTTCTGCCAACGACTTCGTATGTCCCCTCCTGAGTCTTCATAGCTCACTCTTTCGGTCTTTTGTAGCTAATTTGTAACACAAACGCCGTAAGTGAGCCTTCACGTCTCATCCTGACATAAGCCTTCTTCCTCTTGACAAGAAATTCAACTTCTCTGGTAAACCATGGTTCCCTCGGTCTACTACTCTCTCTCTGCCTGAGGGGTACAATACGTATCAAGAACACTCAGTTGCTGTTCCTTGAATTAGCTCCACATTTAAGTTGTGCTGATTCCCTACAATTTCCTTCCCTATCTTATACAACCTAAATTTGCCTAATCGCATCCCAATTGGCGTTCCACTAGCTGTACCTCTTGCCCTGCGTTATTTACCTATTCATTTCCATCGCTAATGTGAACATGATCGATTTGTGGTCATTATCACTAAAGAGCTCACGTATCTTCAAATCTATAACCTGGCCAGTTTCAATACTCAATTCCAAATCCAATGTGGCGTCGCCCTTGATGGTCTGCCTACAAACTGTGTCAGGAAACCATCCTGCACACATTGAACAAAAACAGATCAACTAAATACTCGAGCTATAGTATTTCCAGTCAATATTTGGAAAGTTAAAGAGCCCCATAACAACTACCCAGTTACTGTCACGCCTATCCAAAATGATCCCTGCTATCTTTTCCTCTACATCGTTGGAACTTTTTGGAAGCCATTAGAAAACCCCCATCAGAGTCATGGCTCCTTTCCTGTTTCTAACCTCAGCCCACACTACCTCATTAGACGAGTTCTCAAAAATATTTTCTGCCACCGCAATACTGTCCTTGAATAACAATAACAACTTCTCCTTTTACCATCTTCCCTATGTGATGAACAAATCTATCTTTAATCCTGCTTACTTCGTTCCTCAACAGGTCAGAGTTTCCCGAAGTGCCTGTTAACAACATTATCTAACAAAGGGAAGAAGAACACGTTCAAACAATTTCACGTACATAATTTCCTTTAATTTCACCGCATTCAGAGCAATCACAGTGAGGAATGTAAAAGTAAGTCGCTGAGTGTTGAGCTCCATGCATTTTGGGTGCTCAATTTTCCTGAGTCCTAAGTCACTCTGAGGATTTTTTTTTTTTTGCTTTCCGTATTTTGTCTGCAACCGTCAATGAGTTTCTGTTCCCGAAGACGTTAGGAAAGCAGTTTTGCATCTCAAAGTGTTTCCATAATCGTTCTCTGGCATCATAGTGAAATGCTACAGCGAAAAAGAAATCAGGATGAAAAAAAATACATGACAGGACTTTTATTCTCTTTCAGAGGACAGGTTCCATCTATCTTACGTTTTTGACTGATGGGACATCCCATGTGGGAAGAGAGTACAAAGATGCAAAGTCACAAATTTATAGATACCAATGTAAGCATCAAACGAAGAGGAGTCTTTACTCTCAGAGGATTGTGAATATTATCATTTGCTTGTCACAGAGTTGTTGGGGAAGAGGGCTGAATCCTTGTCTATATTTAAGTTTGACATTGATTCTTCATCAGTCAAGGAATAAAAGGGGTACAGAGAAAGGGCAGAAAAGTGAGTGCGCTGAATATTGTAACAGCACTGATCCTGTTAAATACCAGAGCAGGTTTGTTGGGCAAAATGGCCGATTTCTTGTCTCATCACTTACGATTTTTCCCAGAGTTGACGTCACTCTGTATTACAAACCAGCCATCCTGCCAACTTGGGCGGTGAGTTGGAGTTATAGAGTCATAGAGATGCACAGCATGGAAACAGACCCTTCGGTCCAACCCGTCCATGCTGACCAGATATCCCAACCCAATCTAGTCCCACCTGCCAGCACCCGGCCCATATCACTCCAAACCCTTCCTATTCATATACCCATCCAAATGCCTCTTAAATGTTGCAATTGTACCAGCCTCCACCACATCCTCTGGCAGCTCATTCCATACACGTACCATCCTCTGCGTGAAAAAGTTGTCCCTTAGGTCTCCTTTATATCTTTCCCCTCTCACCCTAAGACAAGCAGGAAGACAGAGAGAACAGATCAGGGTAAGTAGCTGGGAAGTGGTCAAAACAGGAAAAGTAAAGAATTAAAATAAATAACTGGCACCTTCCAGGATCATAGAGTCACACAGTCATACCAATGTAGAGCACACAAACAGATCTTTGTTCCAACTCATCCATGCCGACCAGATATCCCAATCCAATCGAGTCCCACCTGTCAGTACCTGGCCCATATCCCTCCCAACCCTTCCTATTCACAGACCCATCCAGATGCATTTTAAATGCTGCAATCGTACTGGCCTCCATCACTTCCTCTGGCAACTCATTCCATGTATATACCATCCTCTGCGTGAAGAAGTTGTCCCTTATATCTCTGTTATATCTTTGCTCTCGCACCCTAAACCTTTGCCCTCTAGTTCTGACTTCCCCCACCCCAGGGAAAAGACTTTGCCTATTTATCCTATCCATGCCATCATGATTTTATAAATCTCTACAAGGTCACCCCTCAGTCTCTGACACTGGGGAAAAAAAGCCCCAGCCTATTCAACTCTCCCTAGAGCTCAAATCCTCCTACCCTGGAATGCTAACCACTGTGCCACCGTGCCGCCCAGAAAAGACTTTGCCTATTTATCCTATCCATGCCATCATGATTTTAATAATCTCTACAAGGTCACCCCTCAGTCTCTGACACTGGGGAAAAAAAGCCCCAGCCTATTCAACTCTCCCTAGAGCTCAAATCCTCCTACCCTGGAAACATTATAGCAAATTTTTCTGAACCCTTTCAAGTTTCACACCATCTTTCTGATAGGAAGGAGAATATAACTGCACGCAGTATTCCAACAGCGGCCAAACCAATGACCTGTACAACTGCAACATGACTTCCCAACTCTTGTATTCAATACACTGACCATAAAAAGAAAACATACCAAACGCTTTCTTCATGATCACATCTACCTGGGACTCCATTTTCAAGGAGCTATGGACCTGTACTGCAAGGTCTCTTTGTTCAGCGGCACTTCCTAGGACCTTAGCATTTAGTGTATAAGTCCTGCAAATATTTGCTTCCTAAAAATGCGACAGGTAGCATTTATCTAAATTAAACCCCATCTGCCACTTGTCAGCCCATTTGCCAATCTGATCAAGATGCCGTTATAATCTAAGGTAACCTTCTTTTCTGTCCACTGCACCACCAATTTTGGTATCATCTGAAAACTTACAAACAATTAACTATAACTTGTATACTCACACCCAAGTCATTCATATAAATGACGAATTGTAGTGTACCCAGCACCGATCCTTGTGGTACTCCAGTGGTCACAGCCCTCCAGTCTGAATATCAACCATCCATCACAACGCTCTGTCTTCCACCTTTGAGCCAATTCTGTATCCAAATGGCCAGTTCTCCCTGTATTCCATAAGATCTAACCTTGCTAGGATGCCAGGAATTCTCAGAATATTCGAAAGACCTGAAATGACTAACGGATGCGCTCACTGCTTTAATTGGAGACAGAAGGTAGCCAATATATGCACAGTCAAATCCTAAAGTGAGCAACAGGTTATAGTCGAAAGTATTTATTGGTGCCAGAGCACTGGGAGTAAATCTCAAGATATGTTTCCAAGAAATGTTTGAGGTTGGTGGAGGTTCGTCAACAGTTTAGATAAAGTGATGGAAACTGGGAGGCGGCTGAGCTTGAGAATGAGGAAAATTGCTTTCAAGACTGTTTAACTGTATTCTGCTGCATGAAGGGAAGCTGGCAACTCACTTCGTCATGCAATGCAAAGTTAGAAGTACATATGTCACCGGTAAGAAAAGACACCGCGGAACATTTGTAGAAAGGCATAAACTCACAATCTCTTTCAAAAATCTAAACAGATCATTCCCTGCAGAATTGCAGTGGATTAAAACAAAGAATATTGCTGCTTTCCCTAATGCTAATAGTGGCCTGGAGAAACAGCAACAATTCGTAATTCTGATCAAAATATTGCTGCTATTTTGAAGTTGGTTTTGTGCTTTCCAAATCTGAATAGGAGAAGTTGCATATGAAGCCAGACCTTCTAGATGAGACATAGGAACTTTTGCACAACACCACAAGAGCGCTCAGTAACTTTCCTGTTGTTGTTAGCTCTTTGTAGGTGAGAATCAGCTAAAGACCAATTTCTCCTTAGGGAAAGAAGAGTGGGCTAAACTCCGGGAGTGTATACAATTTACGGAAGTACTTCCATTTCAGCGAAGTGAGGGGAAACAATGTCTGATCATTGTGGACAGTGGATTACTCCGATAAATGTTTGCCTCTAACGCGGATCTCGCCGGTGATAATGCTCCATTCAGTCTCTCAGACATCACCAAAGGCTGTGTTGTCTCACCGCAAAGACTGGAAAATATCGAATATCTCATTGTGTTTGAATGTTCCATTCACAGGCTGCACACAGCCGAACGTCCAAATCTCAGTTATTCCACAATACAGATATGTATTACTGTGGACAGAACACTTTTCACACTGCTGAGTTTTCATATATTGGTTATTTCACAGTACTGTCATTATTGTTTAACCTTAGACAACACCACTATGCATCCAATTATCAGCCATCCCACACAGTAACCATTGCATTGTTACAGGCAACCCAGCAGCTTCATGCTGCTGAAAACCCAAATATGAGTTATCCAACATTGTCTCCATTGTGTCAGACCGTCTCTTTGTGTGTGAGTTTAGGTGAGTTTCAGCATGTGTTTGTGTCTTACTCCTGTGTGTTTATTTATGGTGCCTGTATGAGAATGCGTCAGAGTGTTTGTGTGTGCCTATGCAGATATGTCTGCGATTCTGGGTGTGTGGAAGTCTGCATTTGCCTGGGTGGCGTGTATTCGACTGTTTGTGTAACAATGAGTGTTTATATGTTTCTTTCTGGTCGTTTAACTGATATTTATGTGCCTGTGTATCTTGTCTGTGTATTTTGCTGTTTGTGTAACACTGAGTCTGTGTGCCTTTGTGTGTGTGAGTATAAAATTCTGTGAGTGTCTGTGTCTGTGTGTGTTTGAGCACATGTGTATGACTGGCTGCGTGAGTCTGCGTGTGTTACTGCACATGCGAGATTTCGTGTATGTAAATGTATGCAGGTCATGTCTCATCAACTTCATAGAATTATTTGAGGAAGTGACAGAATTAATTGATGACAGAAGGGCTGTAGTTGTCATATTCATGGACTTTAGTCGGGTATTTGATAACGTTTCCCATGGTACGCTGATGGAGAAGGTGAAGTCACATCGGGTCCAGGGTGTACTCTCCCTGATAAAGAACTGGCTGGGCAATAGGGGTTAGTGAGTAATAGTAGGAGAGAGTTTCTCAAAATGGATACAGTGATCATTGGTGTTCCACAGGGATCCCTGATGGGAACACTGTTGTTTGTGATATACATAAATGACCTGGAGGAGTGTATAGGTGGTCTGATTAGCAAGTCTGCAGATGACACTAAGATTAGTGGAGTAGAAGATAGTGAAGAACATCGTCAGATTATAGAGTTAGGCGGAGACATGGCAGGTGGAGATCAGTCCAGGCAAATGCGAGGTGATGCATTTTGGCAGATCCAATTCAAGGGTGAACTGTACAGTAAATGGAAAAGCCCCGGAGAAGATTGATGTGCAGAGAGATCTGGGTGTTCAGTTCCATTCTTCCCTGACTGTGGCAACGCAGGCCAATAGAGTGGTCAAGAAGGCATACGGCATGCTTTCCTTCATTGGACGTTGTATTGAGTACAAGAGTTGGCAAGTCATGTTACAGTTGTATCAAACTTTGGTTTGGGCATATTTGGAATACTGCGCACAGTTCTGGTCGCCACATTCCCAGAAGGATGTAGATGCTTTATAGATGTGGTTCACTGGAATGTTGCCTGGTATGGACGATGCTAGCTATGGAGAGAGGTTGAATAGATTACGATTATCTTCATTAGAAAGATCAAGGTTGAGAGGGGATCGGATTGAGGTCTAGTACGTCATGAGAAATATTGGCAGGGTGGATAGCAAGAAGCTTTTTTCCCACAGTGGGGCATTCAATTACGAGGGGTCACGAGTTCAAAGTATGTGGGGAAATAGTTACGGAAGATATCGATGGAATTTTTTAGCACAGAGAGCGGTGAGTGCCTGGAACATGCTGTCAGTGGAGGTGGTAGAGGCGGGCACGATAGCGTCATTTAAGATGTATCTAGACAGATACTTGAAAGGCAGTGAGGGGAGGGATACATACCCTTAGAAAATAGGTGACAGGTTTAAATAGAAGATCTGAATCGGAGAAGGCTTGGAGGGCCGAAAGACTGTAATTTTCTTTGTTCTTTGTTCTTGTCATTGCACATTAGTGTGTGTGCATATTTGTGCATGTGATTGTGTGTAGTCATGTGTTTTTGTGTGTGAATTTCTCTATGTATGTGCATGTCAATGTGCCTTTGAGTGTTTGTTTGTGGGTGGGTGGGTGCAACACTGCATCTGTGAGAGTCTAAGTGTGTTACTGCTTGAATCATAAGCGAAATGGCCCCTTCACATACGCATTATGGATTCTGTCCATGTTGTGGATTTTGCAATTATTAATCACAGGATCGATTGCGTTATCTTGTCAGGAGCTTTCATCCTCTAGATAGCTTCGAGTGTAGCAGAAAATCAGGGAAGCATGAGAACCGCCCTGTTCTTAGTTCTTGAGCTCTTGATGATGATGCAGCCCGGCACTGTCGATGAAGGAGTAACATTAATTCTTGCCTCTCCAAGTGATTCCATATTTCCTCAAGTAACCGTTGTAAACTTTCAGAAGGGCAGGTTGACATCATTCATTCTTCTGAAGACCAAATTCCATTCTGTTAGCTTTCGGCTGACAAGTACCTCAAATCATCATTTGAAATGAATAGTAATCATTCTTGGGACGCAGCTGTCGCTGGCAAAGTCAACTTTTATTGCCATTCCATTTTGCCGGTTGGCATTTAGGAATGAAACACATTGCTTGGAGTCTGGAGTCAGACATAAATCAGACCAGGTAAGGACAGAGGTAAACCCTCGCTAATGGACATTAGTCAAGTATATATTCCTTTCCTTCATTAGACTATTTGAATATGTTTCAAATTTCACCATTTACAAAGGTGGAATTCAATGGAATCTCCTCAGAACATGAGCTGGGTCCTCCTGGATAGCGAGTCCATTGATAGTTCTAAAAGTCCATATCGTGTCACTATGTATTTGGTGAAGAGTTGCAGACATTTCCCATGAGTGAACGACCCCACTTCAGTTCTCAAATGTTCTGTGACAAATTTTCCCTGTATAACTAACCAGCATATTGTGTCCATTAAAACACCCCATGTCAAAGGATATCCACCACATGTTCGCATCATAGCTACAATCGATAGATTTACCCGCCTGGGGATGTCCTCTGTTCATTATATGCAGTTTACTCATCAGTAGCTGAGACAACATTTGAATCCACAGTTCATGGATAAATCTTCTGAGATTATGTGAAAGTTGCAGCCAATGACTGTCGCGGTCCATGAACCCCTTGCCTTTGTTTTCCAGTTATATCCAATGGCTGCCAAAAGAGTCGGAGGGATGTGCAGAATTATAGGATGTCACGCTGGTGAATTGGAGTTCTAGAAGAGGTGCTTATTTCTTTTCTATTGCTGCATACGTTACACCCATTGAACTGTGAAAGAGTAAATGTGTGCCATAGCTAGGAGCAACTCAGGCCATGCATGAAGTTAACTGCAGTTTCTGTAGTCTGGGTCTCTACTGATATTGCACATCTTCATGAGCCCTCACCCACTGGTTTTGAATTGTGAATAGATCTGTTCACTACATTGTTCATATTCCGTATTTTCCTTAAATAGTTAATTGATTTCAGATGGCAAATGTTGTGCAACATATTGCAATCAGGCTGCAATTGCCAGAAATGGCACAGACCCAATCACCTGACTAGCTTCTTAGAGTCGCAGTTTCGAGTCAATGCCCCTCTACTATGTCTCGGAAGTAGGAACCAGGGGTTAACAGGTAACACCTACCAATACCATAATGACTTCCATCCAGAAGGACATGGGTGGAAGATATATGACAATTGAATTGAATTAGATATATTGTCGCATGGACGTGCATGAGTTAAAAACTTAAACATTATATTCCTTCTTTCTAAAACGTACAAAAAGAAAGAAACACAAAGTACTTCCTTGGAAATCCCTCTCCAAGAGCCACTCATCACCTTGACTTGGAAGTGTATCGACTATTCTTCACTGTAGTGGAGTCAAAATCGTGGAATTTCGTCGATGAGAGTTTATAGTGTGCCTCTTCACAATACACAGACCGCAGCGGCTCAAGAAGGAGTTCAAATCCCCTCCTTCACCCGAATTTCTGTAGAGCAAAAACGAGTAATGGGTGACAAATGCTATCCTAGCCACAGCCGCCCATGAAGCATGTATGATAACAATGAAAGGTTGTTGAAGAGAGCGGAGCTCTGGTTTCAGAGAAGCTGATCTGTGAGATGCCCTTGTGTCAACACCACTACCTTGCCCTCTGACTGCCTCCCAGTCTTATTGCCCCCGTCCACCCCTTCACTGAAGGATTTCCCATCTTTGTGCCCTTCTCCCCTCTCGAGACCGGACTGTAAAACTATTTGTTGTTACCAGTGTTCGAACATGAATGGAAGAATTAAGTGTCCTGACGATGACTGAGGAACGTACAATTGTCGAGCTGATGCTTATTGAACCACGTCCACGGATATTAGCAAGGAAGCACAAGACAGTAAGTCTCTCTCCTTCTCTCTATATCTCTCTCTGCTGTCTTCAAACTTATTTGCCTCGACGTTTTATCATTTTCTTTCTGTCTGTCTCACTCTGTCATAAATTCCTAATGCCCACGTGCCACGAAGTCTTTTTAGGATTTTTGTTGGATTGAGTGGCGCAGCATTTATTGCCCATCCCTGTTGGTCCTTGAGATGAGGGCAATGAACTGCCATCTTGAAGAGTTGCTGTCCACCTCCTGTGAGTTCACCCACAATGATCTTATGGAGTGAAATCCAGGATATTGACTCAGTGACAGTGAAGCAACAGTGATATATTCCCAAGTTTGTATTGTGAACGTTTGGACGGGTACTTGCAGGAAGTGGTGTTCCCATTTATCTGCTACTCTTGTCGTTTAGGATCATGGATTTGGAAACTACTGTATGAGCATCTTTTTGTGAATTTCGGTTCTGCATCTTTTAGATAATACACATCTTGTTGATGTGGTGTTCATCAAGCGGGTGGCTTTGTCCTGAATGGTCCTGAGTGGCGTTGGAGTGCACCGATTCAGGCAAGTGGGGACTCCAAACAGCAAAGAACTTTCCTTCTGATACCCTTTGATTCCAGTTTTCTTAGAGCATCTTGACTCATCCAATTGCAGTCTTGATTTCAAGGCCTGTAGGTCTCACATCACCTCTGAAATTTAACGCTTTCCACGACGTTTGAACCAAGGTTGTAATGAAGTCGTAAACTGAACGATTCTGTTGGAATCCAAACTGGGCGTTACTGAGCAGGTTATTGTTGAGTATGTGCTGCTTGATGGCACTGTTGATAACAATTTACATCACTTTACTCATGATCGAGAAGTTGACATACTGGACAAAAATTGGCTAGATTGCATTTGTTGGTTTTTGTGAGTTTAAAAATTCATTTGTGAGACTTCGGATTCGCTGACTGGCGAGCATTGACAGCCCATCTGTAATTGCCCTTGATAAGGTGTTGGGGAGCTGTTTTTATGAATCACTGCAATCGACTTGCTGTGGTTTGACCCATAATACCATTAGGAAGGGAATTTCAGGATTTTGATCCAACGACTTTGAAAGAATGACAACATATTTGCAAATCAGGGTGGCGAGTGGCTTGGAGGAGAACTTGCAGGTGGTAGTGTTCCTAAGTATCTGCTGGTCTTGTCCTTCTAGATGGAAGAGCTCGCGGGATTGGAAGGTGCTGTCTAAGGATCTTTGGTGCATTTCTGCACTGCATCTTGTAGATAATAGGCACTGCTGCTACTGATCGATGGTGGTGAATGGATTGAATATAGACGTGGTGCCAGTTAAGCAGGTTGCTTTGTCCTGGATGGTGTCAAGCTTCCTGAGATTTGTTGGTGCTGCACCCATCCAGGCGAGTGGGGCTATTCCATCACACTGCTGACTTACACCGTGCAAATAGTGGATGGACGTAGGCGTGTCAGGAGGCGAGTTAGTTGCTGCAGTCTCCCTGGTCTCTGACCTGTTCATGTAGCCACTGTTTTTATGTGGTAAGTCCAGTTGAGTTTCTGGTCAATAATATCTCCAAGGATGTTGACAATGGGGGATTTCGTGATGGTAACACCGTTGAAAGTCGCGGAGCGATGGTTAGAGTGTCTCTTATTGGTGATGGTCATTGTCTGGAATTTGTGTGGTGTGAATGTTACTCGCCACTTGCCGGTCCAAGCTTGGATCTTGTTGTATTTGAGCACGGACTGCTTCAGTATCTGAGGAGTTGCGTAGCATGCTGAGCATCGTGCAATCATTGGCGAACATACCCACTTCTGACCTCATGACAGGGAGGGTCATTGATGAAGCAGCTGAAAATTGTTGAGCCTTGGACATTACCCTGAATGAGGAAAATTCAGAATAGACTTTCTTGAGTTGGTGAAGGGGAAGACAATGGGCCTCAGCGTGTTATTGATAGATTATTAATTAATAAACTATTGTTATTTTCATTTTTATCCAATTGTTATTCATCCATAAAGTCAACAAAACACTCTCAAGTGATCGAATCTCACAATTCAGATGGTGACATTTGAATTCAATAATTAAACTGAGATTGAGAGTCTGCTGTTTCTAAATTCCTTCCTCTGATTTCTCAGTTTCTTTCAATCCATTCACTTTATACCAGGAAATAAATACATAAATATTCTCGGCTCCTGGCTCCTGTAGACAAGCAGGACGCTGGAAAAACACAGTGAGTCAGACATCACCACTAGGTGGGAGAAGTCAACGTTTCGGATATAACCCCTCTTTGAACAGCTCATCTTTGTTTAATTAATGGAGATAAATGTCTCAGAATCAGAACATGCCACTATTTTGCACAAACAGAAACTGTACAAAGGAGCACGGCAACATAGGACTTCCCTGAATAACAAATATGGAAGAAGTTCATCTACTTCTGCATATCATCTCTTTTCCTCCACTTTTGCATCTCCTCATTGATATCGGGGCAATGGCTGCCAATTCACCATCTGCTGCGAAACCCTGCAATTATACATCGAAATAGTCACAAATATTGAGCTGTGAGACGTTAATGTTATAAAATTAAACATCACCCGTGAAGTATATCGAAGTCCATTAATTTATTGTGCTTTTTCATCACTTGCATATCCCTCTGTCATTATTAGAAGTCGTTGAGTGACACAGATTTACCTACAGACTGTCAAATACAGTGCCGTGACCCATTGCATACCCAGTGAGACCGTGACTTTCAGCAATCTTTTGGATTGTTTGGTATGCCTCACACATGCAGTCTCTCCTTTATCTCGCTCTGCTGGGCACTGCTATAATGACACACATACAAAAAAAAACCCAGAAAAATCACAATCATGCATCCACATAAACATACAGTCTCATCTTCATCTCCTGTTGTGGAACAGAATAAATATCACATATTCACAGCCTCACCTTTATACTGAGAACTCGACACTGCAGAAATCTAAGGATCTGTCTCTGTTACTTGTTCTTTTCCTGCACTACTCACAATGATTGTCAGATTTCGGACTCACAAAACCTCGTATCTCTCCACCCTCTCCAACTCCTGCAGCCCATGCCATCTTATACCATCCTCAATCGAGAATTTTTTGCTACACCTGTAATATTCTTCATACATTACAATTACAGCTGCGTCTTCAATATGCCATAATGTTTACATCCTTACGTGTCTTTTTTGGCCTTCTCCAATTCTAACTTCACGTACATCGTTTGCTATTCTGGCATTGGCAAAGATAAGAGATATTGAAAGATGGAATGAATGGGCAATATAAATCGACAAAGGTGCTTCCATTTACTCCAGCCTGAGTTAATCCATCGTGGCATGCTGCTGCTCTCCTGCATCTGTTTCCTGGTACTCCAGGTGGATAGATCATACCCCGAACTCATTGATGAGACAGTCCTCCAGAGGGAATGGATCAACATCCGAACATGTTGATCACCCTGTTCCTCAAGGTGTGGGATTATAGACTTCTGCAGTGTCGAGTTATCAGTATAGAGGTGAGGCTGTGAATATGTGATATTCACTCTGTTCCACAACAGGAGATGAAGGTGAGACTGTATGTTTATGTGGATGCATGATTGTGATTTTTCTGGGGGGTTTTGTATGTGTGTCATTATGACAGTGCCCAGCAGAGTGAGATAAAGGAGAGACTGCATGTGTGAGGCATACCAAACAATCCAGCAGATTGCTGAAAGTCACGGTCTCACTGGGTATGCAATGGGTCATACAGCATGTGTTTGACAGTCTGTAGGTAAATCTGTGTCACTCAACGACTTCTAATAATGACAGAGGGATATGCAAGTGATGAAGAAACACAATCATTTAATGGACTTCGATATACTTCACGGGTGATGTTTAATTTTATAACATTAACGTCTCACTGCTCAATGTTTGTGACTATTTCGATGTTTAATTGCAGGGCTTCGCAGCAGATGGTGAAGTGGCAGTCATTGCCCCGACAATACTAGGCGGCAATGCATGTCCTGCATCACAGACGCAAGCCACAATGCTCACTGGAAAAGTGACATAAGCAAACGTTGCCGTCCAATCCAATCTTCTTTCATTTGAGGTTATTACTCTCGGTCTACTCATATTGTTCATCCCCTTTCGCTGCAGAAGTGTCCTTTCCTCATTTTGGCAATCCAGAGTTTTGAGGAAAGTATAAAATGATGGAGACGTCACTCCATCATGGCATCCATTGTGATGGGCCGAAGGCAACGGACAGACAAAGGGGGAATAGGTAAACGAAAGTTGACACCAGAAGGACCTGAAATCGGTTCAGACGGCACCAGGCGGCCAGTAGGGCCTACAATCGCCAGACCCTTCCTGTGAACGAAGGTCAGCTGAGTCCAACAAAGCCTCTTTCTCCCTAAGTTTGAACTTTCAAGACTTAAACCAGAATACTTTTTCTCCCACATCATTGTCTCATTTCTGATCTTGTTCTGATCATTCTGATCATTCTGATCATTTCTCCCACATTATTCTAATCATTTCTGATCCCTTTCACCTTGATTTCCTGCTCGATCTAAGTTTCAGAAATGATTACCTCCTCTACATCATTCAGACACATCTGTGAATAGTCCAAACAATAGGCATTGTTGGACACCATAAGTTCCGTTCATTAAAAAAAGCCACATGAGAAAAACGAACCTCATCACCTTAACAAGTCTGCTTCTCAATAATTGACATTCTGTTTTTTCTAACAATCCTTAATTGCACTTTACTGCTTTTTATTCTTGACGTTTAAATTCCTCATTACCCAAAAGGAAATTATTACATTTCTTGAACTTACCGAATGACGAAGCTTTAACAGCCTCTGCACTGTAGAATTTCATGGATTTAGAACCCTTTGAAATACAATACTCGCACCTCTGTCTTATATGTGCAACCACATATTCTGCCAATTGCCCCTACACTCCTAATAATCTGACAAGGGGAAACAATCTTTCTGCATCTACCCGTTATATTTTTGAGCAACTTTGCATTTTAAAACAAGTAACTTCCCTTTCTTTCACATTTCAATGGCTCAGACCCTGTGCTCAACTTCCCTCCATACCAACCACCAGCCAAGTGGATCTTCTTTCACTTAGGTTCAATGGCAGACTATTTTTCCTGAGTTAAATATATTTACAGTATTCGACAGATAGCCTGACTAGAGAGGCTTCATTCCCTGGATGTCACAGCCAGTTTAAAAGGTGTGCACAGTGTGGTGAATAGTTTCGTTCTAAACAGGATACCAGCAAAGCAGACAGTAATTATAGAGAGACCATTGACAACAGGTAGTTGGAACAATTTGAACACAGCGTCCAGAGAGGAGCAACAAGTTTAACTACAGCGTGAAGAGAGGGGATTTCATTCAATCTAAGCACAGTACCTAGATTTAAGCTCCAAACGTGATCAAAGCTGCAATTGTTTGTAACACTATGCACATTATGTATTAGGCAATCACTAGAAAAGTACTGATGACAATAATATGCTCTGGCATCGTACATAAAACTCCTTTCATAACCACCAACGTTGCCACATCACACACGGGGAAATACCACAAGCTCACCCTGTCCAAATGCAATGTGCGGATTGGTTTATGAGAATAGGTTGGAGAGGTTAGGCCTGTATTCCTCAGAGTTTAGGAGGATCAGAGGTGACATAACTGAAACATATAAAATCCTGAGGGGTGGTTTTGGAAAATATGACAGTGGAGTAGGGCTTCTCAGCCGAGGCTTATCCACTCCAATAGTTTTTCTTTTCTTTCTTTCTCTCTTGTTTTTCTTCTGCTCTTTTCCTTTACTTATCTACTGTCTTGAGCATGGACGTTATCAGCGAGGGATTCCAGCTTCGACTTGAGTGAGCCCAGAATGGAACTCGTGGTGGCCTTCTTTACATTCCCAGCTAAGCACGACACGTTGCATCAAAATCAGCGGTGGATACAGGGGCAGCGGCGACATCTTCAAGGTAGATACAGTGATGAATGCTAATTGCGACTAATTGTGGGTCCAGTGCTAATGGTAGCAAACGGGAGTACAATGAGCATCACAGTGACATTGATGAGGTGGGCCAAATGGCATTGGCGTGTCTAGCATGAGTGACGCTCAGGTGGTGGCACAGAAGAATCGACCTAGCAGAAAAAGATGGCACCACAAAAGTGACAACTTCGATGTTGATTGGGTCCAGTATAGATCGCTGTTTGGCACTATGTGAAGGAGGGACAGCAGCAGAGATGTTATTGATAATAAGCTGGCTAAAGACTGATTGATTCTTTTTATAATAGAGAATAAGATCATACAAACAAGATGTCATTTTCCAAAGACTTATCCATAGTTTGATATTTATTTATCCGTTGACTTATCCATGATGGTTAAATACTTTCAAACGTTCATTATCATTGAAGTTAGGTGGCTCAACTGTGTAAGTTTAAATCTTGCCTTCATGTTTGCTAAACAGGTAAAATGTGCAGCCCTTTTATCCGATGCAATTACCTCTGTAAAATTATTTTAAAATCTTAACTTCTATTGAATAATTCCCTCCATACTTGTTTGCAAAAATCTCTACAACATTCACGTCAAAGTTCTAATGTATGGTGGTATAAAAACTTGTTTGTTTCAAAGGATTTAATATCAATTGCAATTCATTGACTGGAATTATTGCCTGACAATTCCAGGGGGAGGTGTGAGCTGATTCACTGGCTACTTATTAACGGATTCCCTTCAATTGTATGGCACAGAATCAGAACTTTTACAACAATCAGAAATCAGAGCATTAATAGAATTGGGCGAGTATTGAAAGTAGTACAGTAGAAAATCACTGCAATTAATGAAAGTGAGAGTGAAAGTAATCCAATGATGGGAAGGAGCGTCTCTGGCTGCCTTCACTTTCTTTACAGTGTTTATGACTGGATAAAGTTAACATCTCGATTCAAGGTCGCACTTCGGGTTTGTTTACTATCCCATGCTTGGCATTTGTGGTGTCCCCGGTGAGTCTGTGCCTCACAAAGCGTTCTGTAAGCCATGTTGAAGAGATGAACTGAAGTTACCATTTATGGTACCATCCTTTTTGATGACCTGTTCTTTGCATTTCTCTCTACTTGCGGGTTCGCTGTTTAAGTATTACTTCATGGATCTCTTCAGTTTTTATGTACCTGTTTAATATTGAAATCAAGGTACTAGATCTGCTAAACATGATACATTGATATCTGCTTACCTTCTTGATCCTTTCTTATACCTAGTTCAGCTTAATTTTAGCTCCATACCTCCCCTTCGACTTCCTGTATTGCTGCTCTTTACCTTAATAGTTTACATACTTACTTGTTCTCGCACTTGTGTCGATCTGTTATCTGTTTTATGCTTTTGTTTACCCCTGGGGCAGACTGTTAAAATGGTGACAGCAGTTCGACTGCTCTTTATTCCTCTGCCAATAGCAACTAACTCTTTCTTCCCTTGCTAATGCCTGTTGCCTGTAAACACATATCACGGAACATTAAATGTCTCTGTCTGATGTGGATCGTTTTGTACAGAGCAAATTTCTTAGCAATATTATTCTATCACAATTCAACTTTATCCACCGAATGAATTTTGGACATGACGTGATGTTGAACTCTTCTTCCATCACATTCCCCTCTGTGCCCACACCTTTAGACCACAATCCTCTTCCCACCCTCCAGAACCCTTTACCTGTTTCCAGTACTCTCAGTCTACCTGTTGTCTTCCACTTGGTCCTTTTTGCAACACTTAACGTTTTTTTTCTTTTGACAATTAACTGTGTGGTGTTGTTCATCATAATTTGTATATGCCCTGCCTTGGCCATTTGTCCATTTGTTCCTCTGAACTGACTCAACTCTGTGCTGACAGAGTTGAGAGTGTGTTGCTGGAAACACACAGCATGTCAGGCAGCATCGCAGGAGCACGACAATCTATGTTTCTGGCCAGAGTCCTTTAACTCAGGAAACCCGCTCCAATCAACTCCACCACACTGTGGCTGTACGTTTCAACTCTCCTCCACCACCACTCAGCGGAGGACATGTAGGTCCTGGGCCTCTTCCATCGCCACACCCTCACCACCAGACGCCTGGAGGAAGAGCGCCTTATCTTCCACCTCAGGATCCTTCAACCCCAGGGCATCTATGTGGACTTCATCACTTTCCTAATTTCCTCTCCCCCCACTGTTCACCAGTTCCAAACTTCAAACTCAGCACCGCCCACATGACCAGTCCACCTGTTAATCTTCCTTCTCACCTATACACTCACTCTCCTCTCTGAACTATCACCTTTACCCCCACCTCCGTCGACCTATTGCACTCTCAGCTACCTTCGCTGCAGCCCCACACACTCCCATTTATCTCTCCACCCCCGAAGCTCCCAGCCTCATTCCTGATGAAGGGTTTTGCCCGAAACGTCGAATTTCCTGCTCCTTGGATGCTGCCTGACCTGCTGTGCTTTTCCAACAAGATTCTAATCTTGACTCTGATCTTCAGTATCTGCAGTCCTCATGTTCGCCATTTCAATTCCACGACGACTTCCATCGAGAAGGCCAAGGGCAACAGATATATGGCAACGTCACCTCCTGAATATACCGTACAAACGTATCATTAAATATGCCACCATTCCTTCACTGTCACATTGTTAGAATCCTGGAATTCCCTTACTAATGACATTGTGGTCCATGCACAGCAAGTAAATTGCAGCGGTTCAAGAAGACAGATGATTGCCACCATCTCAAGCGCAACTAGGAGAGTGTGATAAACTTTAGCCACACAGCAATGCTCACATCCGAAAAAAGTGAATTTAAAAAACAACTTGTGTGATGTCAGCATTAGGAAAAAAAGACATAAAGTGAAAGAGAAGTGAAAAGAGAGAAAAATCAATAAAGTTTGGAGGGAAGTTAGGTCATGGGACTGCAGAGAGAGACACAGAGAGATAGTGTGAGCATTAATGCCACTGTTTTCTTCCTAAAACCCTTGGACGTGGTTCAGTAAACGTCAGCTGGAGAATGGTACATCACACACACACACACACCCCACCCCCATTATCAGGATTCTTGTTTTTTCCATTTATGCCTGAACAGTTGTAACAACCAAAGATTTTAATAGTCAGGTTTCGAGAGTGAATCAGAGCACAAGGATGGAAAATCCTTCAGTGGTGAGGGCATGGGGGAGGAAACAACACAGGGAGGAGATCAGAGGCAGGGGAGGGGGAGACACAAGGACATCCCACAGATCACCTTCTCTGAAATTGCTGCACCACTATCTTCACTAAGCCGTTCGTTGCTTTTCATTCAAACGACGTGGATGGCCCATTGTTTCCCAGCCCTACTTATTGTCCTTGAAAAGGTGGAAAAGTTGCTGCATTCTGTACGTTGCAGAGCGACCCTCAATAAACTATCAGGGAGGGAATTCCAGGACCTTGACCAGGCTTCAGTGACGGAACTGGCAAATCAGGATGGTGAGCAGCTTGGAGCGGGTGTGCAAGGAACTGCTGGAAATCTCTGTGATTGTGTACATTTTATTGAGGAGAAATATAATGTTTAACTTTTGAACTCGTGAGTAAATGTGACAATAAACCTAATTCAATTTATCTTAATTCACTTCTTATATATCTGTACCTTTGTCATTCCAGATGGAAGTGACCATGGTTCTTGGAAGGGCTGCCAGTTATCTCCATGTTTATATTTCAGAAAGATGGTAGACGGACATGAAGTGCTGGCTGCAAACTGTGATTCTGTACAGCTTGCTAGTTTGAAACCGATTGGGATGACAGTGTATCTACTATTTCTGACCGTTGTCCTCTGATAACGAAACGGTACATACTGGTTGCAATCTGAAAACGGATTATGTAAGACGGGATGTGAGCAATGTCGTGAAAAGCTTTATTCACAATTTAAAAGCAATCAGTTCGGGCTCATTGGGATACACGAAACCAAGACAGGCCCAGAGTACAGAAACTGCCGTTAGCTTCAGAAATGGCCTGAGGTGTTCCTTGCCGTGGTGCACATTTATTCTTTCACAATTCATTGCGTGTAATGTATGCAGCAATGGAAAAGAAATAAGCAGCTCTCAGCCAACACCACTTCACCAGCATTATATCCTCCAATTCGGCACACTGCACCGGATGTTTGGCAGCCTAAAGCTACAACTGGAAAACAAAGAAAAGCAGACCATTGATGTCCACACTTTGGTGCTGCAACTTTCACCTAATCTCATGAGATTTATCCAAGACTTGTAAAGGCAAATGATACCTCATGTACTGATGACCAAACTATATTTATAAAATGACCACAAGACATTCTCACTTGAGTAACTACGTCCACTGTGATCAAGGATTGGCCATTTGTGGATATCAGTTGACGTAGGATAATTTTAAAGGACGGTCTTTAAAATAAAGTATTTATATTATTGCAAAGGTAGAAAAAGCAGGGTTTGCTTAGCTGTGGGTAATGTCTGCAACTGTTCGTCAAATGCTTCGTGACTGGATCGTGGGGATATCACTGGACTCGCCATCCAGTATCACCAAGCTTAGTTTCAGAACAGCCCCCAACAATTTGCACTATGGCAGATGATGCAATTTGAATCATATTCAAATGGTCTAATGAAGGGAACGAATATCTGCTTCATTAATTCCTTTATGGACAGATTTCTGCTGTCCTTACCTAGTCTGATTTACATGTGACTCTCGGCTCAAAAATAATGTAGTTACCATCTCAATGCCCTCTGGGATGACAAGAAAAGATGTCTTTGCTAGTGACGCCTGTGTCCCATGAACAATTATTGTACATATCAATTGATAAGCTTAAGCACTTGCCAGCCTAAAACTAATAGAATGTTAGTTCGTCTTCAGAGGGAAGAATGACCTCAATCTGCCCTTCTGCAAGTTTTTAAAGGCTGTTTGAGGAGAGATGAACTCACCTTGAGATGCAACAATCAGTGTTACTTTTTTATCCGCAGTGCCTGGCTGCACCATCACCAACAGTCCAAGAAATAAGAACAGGACAGTTCTCATCCTCTACTGATTTCCTGTCGCACTAGTAGCTGCCTGGAGGATGAAACCTCCTTATACGATATCACAGACTATACTGCGGTTAATCATTGAATCCGTCCAGAACATGGACATAATCAATTTATCTTATGAGTCAATCAGTAACACACCGAGACACATGCAGACACAGAGTCACACATACTCCCATAAACACACACTCAACCACACTGATATGTACACACATACCGGCACCCACACAGATAAAAACACACTGACACACACACACAGACATGCAATGGCACACACCTTCACGCGCAAAGTCACACATGCACAGTAACGCATGAAGAATAATACAGCCAGTCATGCACATACACGCGTACGCACAGACCCACAACACACCCAGTTATCAAACATAGACATACACACTCCCTCTCTCACACATAGTAGCATATGACTAACACAGACACACAAGTATGCACATCGACAACCACAGGTGCGCGCACACACGCGCGCACACACACACACACCATCACACAGCCATATGCACATCTATTCACACAATCAAAGGTATATATATATGAGCATTTCGCAGAGCATAAAGTGTGCCCAGTCTGCAATAATACAATATCTACAGTGTGGGACAACTCAGACTTGGGCACTCGGCCTTGGGCAACCTCTGTATTGAACACTTGAAAGCATAACGAGATGAAAGATCCTTTTCATCTTTATTGTGGGACAATGCTGCCTTTGTTGAACTCTGGGAGACTCAATGGAGTCTTATGGCCAATGAGATCCGTGTTAGAGGCAAATATTTAACAGACCAATCCACTGACCAAAATGATCAGAGATTGTTTCTCCTCACATCCCTGAAATGAAAATATTTCTGTTAATTGTCATCTTGCATCCCTGAGGAGAGATTCGTCTCCAGCTGATTCTCAGCTACTGGGTTGCTCTTAAAGCCATATCAATCACAGGCCTGACCTTGCCATATTATTATGTATCACCATCTGTGAACAGTCTTTCAACTGCTTC
The DNA here is from genome assembly GCF_004010195.1 of Chiloscyllium plagiosum. Taxonomy (NCBI): domain Eukaryota; kingdom Metazoa; phylum Chordata; class Chondrichthyes; order Orectolobiformes; family Hemiscylliidae; genus Chiloscyllium; species Chiloscyllium plagiosum. Next base: position 3,175,922 of record NC_057759.1, read on the forward strand.
ACATCTTCACCTCACTGCTGTGTTGCGACTGTTGGCGTTGGGTAGCTCAGTTGGTTGGATGACTGGCTTGTATTACAGACTGACGTCACAATAAAGGCCATAAGCGGCTGGATGACGAGTCGGCTATTTGGCACCACATGTCTGCCCCTCTGGTATTCAGTAGGTTCAAGGCTGTTCTGACAACTTTCACCTCCACATTATTGCACTTTGCCTGTCACCATCGATTCCTGTACCGATCAAGGATTAATCACTTTCAACCTTAAGTATATAGAAGGATTTTGCATCCCTACTCCCCTCTCCAACAGCTCTCTGTGACAAGGAGTTCCAAATATTTGCAAACACCTGAAAAAAAAAAACTTCTTTCTCATCTTTCTCTTAAATTGATGCTTCATTATTCTGTGATATTGGTCATGGTCTGTCCTATGAGGGGAATACCCTGTCAGCATGTACGATGTTAAGCCCGTTAAGAATCCCATGTGTTTCATGTGATATCATCTCTCATTCTTCTAAACTCCAGTTAGAAGAGTTCCAACTGCTTTAGCCTTTTCTTAGAAGAGAATCCGTCCAGAACAGCATCATCCCAGTCAAACTTTTATGAACAGCCTCCAATTAAACAATATCCTTCCTTTAATAATGGGATGAGGAGTACTCACAAATGTGGTCTTACCAGAACCTTGTACAGTTGCAGACCCACTTCACTACTCTTATACTCCAACCCCTTTTAAATAACGATCAATGTTCTACTAGCCCTTCCTGATTGACTGCTTCCCCTGTATGCTATCTTTCTGTGTTTCGTGCAGAAATTCGTGCAAATCCCTTGTGTTGCAGCTTTCTCCATTTAAATAATACTCTGTTCTTCTGTTCCCCCTTCTGAGATGAACGTCTTCGCACATCATACACCATTTACAACTTTTATTTCTCCACTGACTTAAACCATCAACATTTCTCTATAAAATGTTTGCACCCCTTTCACAATCTGCTTTTCTACCTATTGTTACATCAGTTTTGGCGACAGAACAGTAACTTCCTTGCTCCAAGCCATTAATACCATGCAGGTTCCACCTTCCCAAGTTCTCCCCTCATGTAGAGGTGTGGCGACCGTCAGGTTAGACCACAAGCAGTTGTCTCCCAATAGTTACACATTTTTTAAGAGCTTCAATATTTTCTTCAATATTTACTTCTGAAGCGGAACCAGTCACTATCCTGTCTAATGATCTTATTCAAGCTGTTGTGAATTTCTGTACTTATTGTGAGTCAGCCATTTATTCACAGCCTAACCTGCAGCATACCATGAGGAAGTCAAATAGTATGTTGGCCTTCATTGCAAGAAGATAGGAGTTCAGAAGTCGTGAAATTTCATTAAATTTCATGGGGCCTTAGTGAGACTCACGCTGGAGAATTGTGTGTTGGTTTGGTCTCCTTTCCTCACACAGGACATTCTCGCTAAAGAGGGAATGCTCATCGAGATAGCTCAATAATTCAATGACATCATGGCTGATTTGATCATGCTCGACTTGGTATGCACTTATGATGCCGAGGTATGCAAGCCAATGAGCCAGCTGCTGAAAATTCGTATTGGAACGTGATTACATTATTGGAGAGGTAATTACCCATTGGTAGTATTCATAGATTGTTCATCTAGAGAAAAGTTTGGAATGATGAGTCTAATGGTGACCTAGCAACTGTTGTTGCTTCGTGAAGATATCCATCTGGTTCACTGCTCCCCTTTACTGAAATCTTCAATTCATGTACTCCATACACTCGGTGATGTGGTTGACTTTCACCTGCCATCTGCGCAGTTAGGGAAGGTGATAAATGCTGGCCCATCATTGATGTCTCAACCTATAGCTGAATAAAACAATAGAAATGTTCTTGTTTTCAACTGGCACACATTAGAAGGCCTAAGGGCCTAGTTTTCTGTGCTGTGGGCCAGTATGAATGTGTTGTTGATGCACTGTCAATTGACATTATGGTGTCTCAGCGCACCTGTTCCCACTGATAGGTGACAGGGACGGATTACAGTGGACTAGAATCTCTGCCAAATGTTCCCGTTTTCCGTGCTTGAGCTGAAACATTGAGGTAGAGGTTGGAATAACATCATAACTTGCCCAGGCTCAGCAGTTAAAAGCGTGCTGTCGCCCTCTAGTGAATCTGTTCTAACAGTGTGACACGATCATCCCCAGGAAAGGAGACATATCAATCTAGGCTATACATTTTGCATATCATGACCATCCAAGAATAACTGTATTAGATCTTCAACGCATCAGCTGTAGTCTTGCCATTTTCTGACGTCCCTTCTCTCCCTGTTAGTAAGCCAAATCACCATACCAAAGAAGTATTAGTGGCTGATAGAATTTAACTATGATAAATACGAGCTGACACAATTCGGAAGAAGAGAAACAAGAGAGTGCTCAATAAATGGCAGGAGACCAGAAATCCCAGAGAAACAGAAGCATTTTGAGGTGTTCGTCCACAGATCAGTGAAGGCAGCATGAAAGGTTAATTAGTTAAGGTGGCAAATGGAAAACTTAACTTTATCAATCATGGTGTATAGATTAAAAAAGCAGGGAGGTGATGATGGAGCTGTACAGGACTGTAGTGAGGCTACAGCTGGAGTACTGTGTACAGTTCCAGTCTCCACACTGTATGAAGGATATGATTACGTTAGACGGTTTCCAGAAAAGATACACCAGGATGTTGCTGGGATGGAGCAGTTAATTTATGTTGAGAGGTTGGATAAGCTCTGGTTGCTATCTTTGTAGGAGAGAAGTTTGAGGGGGCATCTAATACACATATAAGAGATTCTGTGGAATATGAACACGAGGGAATAGGAAGAGGATGTTCCCATTTGTCGAAAGATCAATAACAGAGACCCAATTTTAAAATGCTAGAACTAAGCTTCAGAGTGGATTTGAGGAAACTTTGCATCAGCCAGAGGGTAGGGTGTGATCGACAGGGATGATTAGAATGCATTGCCTGGGATGTGGGTGTGGGCTGGTTGGCCACCACTTTTGCCCGTCTCTAAATTGCCCTTGAGAATGAGATGGTAATATGCTTTCTTGGATCTCTGCAGTCCATGTGCTGCAGGTTTACCCACAACGTCATTGTAAAGAATTCCAATATATTTACCCAGTATCAGTGAAGAACCGATTATGTACTTCCAAGTTAAATGGTGAGTGGCTTGGAGTGGAACTTGCAACGTGGGATGTTTCTAGGTATCTGTTACATTTGTCCTTTGAGATGGAAGTGTTCATGGGTTTGGACAGTGTTGTCTGAGGATCATTGATGAATTTTTAAAGTTCATTTTGCAGATAGCATACTGTTTTAACTTGGTGTTGGTGGTGCAGAGAGTGGATGTTTGTAGATGTGGAACTAATCGTGTTTGTTCCTGGATGGTGTCGAACTTGAAGTGTTGTTGGAGCTGCACTCATCCAGGAAAGTGAGGAGTATTCCATCACACTACTGCCTTCTGCTTTATTAATGGTAGACAGGCCTTAGGTAGTCAGATGAGTTACTCACCTCAGTATTCCTTGCTTGTGGCCTGCTCTTATAGCGATTCTGTTTAGATGGTGAGTTTCTGGTCAAGCTCAAGAATGTTGATAGTGAGGGATTCATTACGGTAACATTGAATGTCAAAGGACAGTGGTTGGAATGTATTTTATTGGTGATAGTCAATGATGGACACTTGTGTGTCAGGAATGTTATTTGCCACTCGCCAGCTCAAGCCTGGGTATTACACAGATCTTGCTGCACATGAACATGGACTGCTTTAGTATTTGAGGAGTCACAAATGGCGCTGATCATTATACAATCATTGACGATCGAATCTACTTCTGAAATGATGTTGGACACCAGGCTGATCTCTGGGACTACGGTAAGAGGAGAGGGTGAGAAGTGTTCGGCCTGCATGCATTAACGTTTGGAAGAATGAATTGAGCAAAGAACAAAGTAGATTAAACACAGGAACTGGCCCTCCAAGCCTATGCCGATCCTGATCATCTATCTCAACCTGTCACCTGACTTCTAAAGATCGATATCAATCTACTTCCTACCCAATCATGCATATGTCTAGGCACACTTGAAATGATGCTAAAGTGCCTGCGACTACAATCTCCACTAGCTATATATTCTAGGCACCCATTATTCTATGTTTTAAGAGGTTTCCACGCATACTTTCCTTAATCTTTTCCTCTTTCACCTTGAACTGGTGACCACCAGCAATTAAGTCCCATAATTTGTGAAAAAAAAAATATTGTATTACCCACCACGTCTGTGCCTCTCATGATTTTGAGATATTATCAGGCTCCACCTCAGCATCTATCTTTCTAAAAAAAAAACTTCATCCACTCAACCTCTTTTCATAGCTAGCACCCTCTATACCAAACAGCATCCTGCCGAACCTCCTCTGTGTCCTCTACAAAGCATCCATATCCTTTTGGTAATGTGGCAACCGGATATGCACAAAGTATTCCAAATGTGTCCGAAACAATAGTTGGCAGGTCACGTTACGCAATACACTGTGCGATGAAGGAAAACATGTCATATGCCTTCTTGAACACTCCACCGACCTGCATTGCCAACTTCATGGTACAATTGACCGGAACACCCAGATCTCTTTGCACATCAATATTACCCAGCGCTTTTTCATTTACTGTATAGTTTGCTCTTGAATTGGATCTTCCAAAATGCATCACCTCGCATTTGCCTGGATTGCCTCCATCTGCCAATTCTCTGTCTAACCCTCCAATCAACTTGTGCACTGCTGCATTCTCTGACAGAACTTTCACTATCTGCTACTCCACCAATCTTCTTATGTGTTATTTGGACCACCTAAACTTTCTTCCAGATCATTTATGATTATCACAAACAACAGTGGTCCCAACACGGATCCCTGTGGAATACCTTTGGTCATGGTTCTACATTTTGAGAAACTCCCTTCCACAACTACTCTCTGTGTCCTGTTGCCCAGCCAGTTGTCGAACCATTGAGCTGGTACGCTGGACCTTATGCAACATCACTTTCTCCACCAGTCTACCATGGAGAACCTTATCAAGGCCTTATTGAAGTCCATGTATATGACATCTACAGCCCTTCCCTCATCAATCAACTTTGCCACTTCCCCAAGGAATTCTAACGAATTGATAAATCATAACTTTCTCTGCGCAAAATCATATCGCCTATCACTGATAAGCCAATTTTCTTCCAAATATAAATAGATCCTATCTCTCAGTATCTTCACAGCAGCTTCACTAACACTGACGTCACCAATCTATAATTGCCTGGAATACGTGGTGCCCTTGTGAAGCAATTGGACAGCATTGGCAATTCTCCATCTCAGCTATATTCAATGATGCTGCAAAGATATCTGTTAAGGCTCCAGCTATTTCCCCTCTCACTCCCCTCAGCAACCTCTGATAGATCCCATCCAGACCTAGAAACTTGTCGACCTTAATGCCTTTTAGAATACAACACTTCCTCTATCCTTATGCCAACTTGACCTAGAGTGATCAAACATCTATCCCGAACATCAATATCCTTCATGTCCCTCTCCTCATTGAATACAGATGCAAAGAACTCATTAAATATCGCCCTTTTTCTCTAAGTCCATGCATGAGTTTTCTCCTTTGTCCTTGAATGGGCCGACCCTTTCTCTAGTTACTCTCTTGCTGCTTACATGCAAATAAAGGGCTTTGGGATTTTTTTTTTCCGTGACCCTGTTTGCTAAAGATATTTCATGACCCCTTTCAGATTGGTCCAACAGTCCCGATGTTGCTCCAAAGCGTCATCTGTTTCAGCCGCCTAGACCTTCTGTACGTTTCTTTTTCCTCTTAGCTAGTGTCACAATTTCACCTGTCATCTATGACTCCCTAATCTTGCCGTTGCTATCCCTCATTTTTTACAGGAGCATGTCACCTTAATGAAACATAGGATTCTTAGGGGACTTGATAGGACGGTATTTCTTGGAGTGTCACAGTGGTTAGCACTGCTGCCTCACAGCGTCAGGGACCTGGATTCGATTCCAGCTCGGGTGACTGCATGCAGTTTGTAAATTCTCCCCATGTCTACGTGGGTGTGCTCCTGTTTCCGATCACAATCCAAGAATTTGCAGGTTAAGTGAAATAGCCAGTGTGGACATGTTGGGCTGAATAGCCTGCTTGCACAATGTAGGGGTTCTAAGATTCTAAGAGGATAGATATAAATAGGTCTTTTACCCTTGTAGGCGAGTCTAGGGTACGGCTGCAATAATTATAACAAATTAGAAATTATGCGGAAGACAACCCTGAGCCATAGATGGGCCTGTTCCAGTGTTTATTCCAGATACTTGGAGACTGCCATACCTTGCTTGATTCTTCTGCATGAGCATTGATCTGTTTCTCACGTGTGGACTATTTATGAATAACTTCCTTGGCTTTTCATTCATCTCCGTCCAGTTTGCAATGAAGAGTGGAATAGGTGGAAGTTTCGTTGTTTCAAAATTGTCATAAATAAATTCATTTGTGTTGTTTTGGCAGATAGATGATGTCACATACAAATTTCCATTATGTTTAATGAAAATGGTTAAATAAGAAGCAACATTACCAATCGGTACATTATATCCGTTCAAACACATCACTTCTGTCTGTATGGTATCTGAAGCTCCGATGAGACCATGCTGAGAAAAAAGGTTGGCTGTTCACTGGGAAAATAGATAATCAACAGTTTGTATAAAAAAGCAAATTCACATTGTGTAAGGCTTTCTCTCATCATTCCTTTAGGAATGCCCATTCCTTCCATCTTTATTGCGCTGGGTTAAGCCTACCATAACTAAGTTGTCTCCGAAGTAAGCAATTTAAGAGCTGCTGTACGATGACACCAAGATGATATTAGTACATCCGTCAGATTTAACACTACCTGTACGGGTCTCTATGCAGGCAGCAAAGGTGCAGTTTCTTCCAACACTAATCTAATACCCCCTGCATTTCTAACTTGCTACATTGTGAATCTGAGCAGGATTGGGTTTCATGGTGGTGTGAGTCGAAATGTAGGTGTGAGTGAGTCGTCCTTACAAAGCATGAAAACTGATCTTGTTGCTGGACACATAACTGAATTTTCTGAAATCTCTAAACTCTGCAAACTATTCCACTCCATTAAGCTTCTCTACATACATTCCACATCCTGTCCTCTGTTGCCAATTTTGCAGAGATGAGCAGCTGTCAACAAAAAAGCTAAGTGTAATATTTCATTTTCTGAATTCTCTTCGCCAGCACGGCCTCCATTTTATTTGAATGCGAAAGGCCCTTTGGGATCGTTTGCTATCAGCACGTGACATTCATGAGGTGTACCCTGTTTAACTGAACTGTCTGCTAACATGATGGTATTTTCAACGCTTTTTACGTCGAAGTCCCTTCTTTGTGACAGCAATATCCATCTGGCAATCCTATTCTGACTCATTGTACCATCATTAATATGTCCATCCGGCAGCATCTGAATGGATGCATATTCTGTAAGAATTGTCAATGTGTTAACACTACAATGTAAGTAAAACATTGTACAGCCCAGAACACAGACAATAAAAGCCTTTCACATGTTGTATCCCCCTGTTCTACTGGCGTGAATATGGGTGAAGCATAGAATACTCACCTCAAATGACTATGTACCTCTTACCAATATTGTGGGGTCTGTTACAGCCACTTCCAAAGAAGGTGGTTCCCCTGGGTTTGAGTGTTTCAGAGCAGGAGAGCTCACCACGCCGTATTTCAAAACTATCATTGCAAGTGTTCTGGCTTCCATTCCCGTGGAACACTTTTCTTAAATGTCATTACTGGTGCTGCCTTTGTCGTGATAATTTGTTCTATCCAATATTCAATCAAGCCCAAAAACGATCTTATAGCCTTCACATCTGTGGGGAAGGATAGTCGTAATTGTTGTTCCAATCTGTGGTTTATCTATCTCCCTCTTGCCTGGTATTAACACCATTCCTAAATAACAGACTTCCTCCATCATTATCTGAACCTTTAGATTTAGATTAGATTAGATTAGATTACAGTGTGGAAACAGGCCCTTCGGCCCACCAAGTCCACACCGACCCGCCGAAGCGAAACCCACCCATACCCCTACATTTACTCCTTACCTAACACTAAGGACAATTTAGCATGGCCAATTCACCTGACCCTGCACATCTTTGGACTGTGAGAGGAAACCGGAGCACCCGGAGAACGTGCAAACTCCACACAGTCAGTCGCCTGAGGCGGGAATTGAACCCGGGTCTCTGGCGCTGTGAGGCAGCAGTGCTAACCACTGTGCCACCATGCCGCCCACAAATTTATCAGATTAACTTTGAAGCAAAATATCTTTAATATTTACGACAATCTATTCAGGAACTGGTAATGGTCCATTCAGTTCCCGTTTGTAAAAGCAAATCACCAACATACTTTATCAGAGAGCCTGACCTAGAAACATCCAGTCACCCATTGATGAAACATTGATGTGGAATTGGGAAATTCCTGTGGTAAAGTCGTCCACTGTGTTTGCTATTCTTTAAAGGGTAACGCAAATTTATACTGACCCTCCTTCGTGAATGGGATTGACTAAAATCAATTGTTGATGTCTAATCGTGTAAAACATTGTGTTAACTCGCTTCGATTAATTATTGTTTCAAGGCTCGTATTCTCTGTAGGAGCTGCCTTATGTCTCACGTTGTTTGGTTCTTTGTAGTGAACGGTTAACCACTGGCTCCAATCTGGATTTCTAACTGGCCAAATTGGAGAATTCTCAGCGGAGGTGACAGGTCATAGTACTCCTTGAGTTAATGGACTCTGAAATCCTTTCTCGATGTTTCTTTCTGCCTGTTTGGGAAACCAATATTGATTGTGTGGCTTCAGGTCTGGTCCTTCCATACAAGCTTCTGCTTGCATCCTTCCACGATCATGTTTGCTATTGGCAAAATAATTTTAGTTCGCTGTTAATGTAGCGTGGTCCATTGGATCCCAGTTCACGTCTGTTGAGATAGTCTTTTTCTGAACCATGCTGAGACCAGAGTCCTCGTGAATCGCACATCTAGGGCTGTAGACAGGGTTCTAAATAAAATTAGGAGGGGAGTGTTCAGTTATAGAGAAATTTAGAAAACCCGAATCAAAAAGGAGTTAAGAGTGCAGAATTCAAGGGAGGTTATTAAAATCTAAACACCGACACAAAGAGAAAAGTGTATCTGGAGAGGTTGAGCAATCAAGCTTCAAGCACGTTGGGCAAACGAATGACAATGGGAAGAGGAATGGGTACTCCAGGACTGAAGGTGTTATATCTGAAAGTAGGCAGTGTAAGGAATAAGGAAAACGAAGTTGTGACGCAGATCGAAAATGGCAGGTATGGCCTGGTGGTCATCACTGAGACGTGACTGCAAGAGGATCAGAATTGGGAGCTGAATATTCAAATATATACATCCTAAAGAAAAGATAGGCAGGTGGATATGGTGGGGGTGGGGTTTCCCTATTAGTAAGAAATGAAATTAAATCAATCATTAGTAATCAAGTAATGTCAGATGGTCTAGACTCTGTGTGGGTAGAATTGAGGAACCGCATATGTTAAAAAAAAAAATCACAGTTGGAGTCATGTATAGGTCTCCAAACAGTAGTCAGGAGCTGAGGCGCAAAATATATCAAGAGTTAGAAAAGATGTGTAGAAAACACAAAGCTACAGTGATCATGGGGACCTCAATATATTGGTGTACTGGGAAATTCGTGGAGTTAGTGGATTGAAAGAAAAGGAATTTGTGGAATATCGAAGCGATTACTTTTTGGAGCAGCTTGTGGTGGAGCGCTGGAGAGAACAGGCAACAGTAGTTTAGAGTTTTGCAATGAGGCTGTCTTGATAAGACAGATTAAAGTGAAGAAACACTTAGGAGGCAGTGATCATAATATGATCGAATTTGCTCTGCAATTTGAGAGAGATAAAATAGAATTAGAGGTAATTACAGCCGAACAAAAGTAATTACAGCGGCATGAGGGAGGAGCTGTGTAGAATTGGCTGGAAGAGGAGCTTAGCAGTAAAAACAGTGAAACAGCAATGGCAGGATTTTCTGCGAGTAATACAGGAGATACAGCAGAGATTCATCCCAAGGAAAAGGAAGAGTGGCTCAGGGAAGATGAGGCTAGTCAGGGATAGCATAAAAGCAAAAGAGAAAGCATATAATGTTGCAAAGTGCAGTGGGAAACCAAAGATTGGAAATCTTACAAAGACCAACAGAGGGCACAAAAGAACGATATAAGGAGGGAGACGATTAAATATGAGGGTTAAATATAAAAGAAGACTGTAAGTGATTCTTTAGATATATAAAGGGCAATAGAGATGCAAAAGTGGACATTGGGGCGCTGTAAAATGACACTGTAGAGATCGTCGTGGGGAAAAGGAAATGGCGAAGGAACTGAACAAAAACTTCACATCAGTCTTCACGGTGGAAGAAACGATTAAGACTCCCAAAAAAATCAAGAACGTGACGGGGCGAGCTGAGTATCGTGGCCATTAACAAGGAGAGGGTGTTAGAAGAACTGAATAGCTTGAAGGCAGATAAATCATCTGGATCAGATATACCACAGCCAAAGAGTTCTCAGGGAGACTGTTGAAGAGGTAGTGGAGGCAGTAGTGGTTATTTTTCACGAATTGCTAGAATCTGGGAAGGTCCCAGACGGCTGTAAAATTGCAAATGTGACATCCCTGTTTAAGAAGGGAGTAAGGGGCAAGACAGAAAATTAATGACTGATGAACCTCAACTCAGTTGTGGGTAGCATTTTGGAATCCATTGTTAAGGGTGAGAGTTCTGAATATGTGGAAGCTTAAGTTAAAATAGGACAAAATAAACATGGTTTCATCAAGGGGAGGTTTTTACTGACCTTCGAGAATTCATTGAGGAAGTAATGACCAGATTAGACTAAGGAAGCCAATGGGTATCATTTAATGGCATTCAAGAAAAACTTTGACATGATGTCACACAGGAAACTATTGAGTAACATAGGGCCAATGGTATTTGAGGCAAGATGCTAGCATGGATAGAAGCTTGGCTGTCTGAAAGAAAGCAGAAATTGGACATGAATGGTTTTTTCTCAGAATGTCTGATAGTGATAAGTGGTGTTGCGCAATTTTCAGTTTCAGACTACGATTTTGCATTCAATATACTAACTATATAGATGAAGGAACTGGAGGTATTCTGGCTACGTTTGCAGACGATGTAAACACAGGTAAAGTGAACAGTAACATTGAATCAGAAGGATTTGTGCAAGTTAAGAGAGTGGACAAAGGAGTGGCAGATGCAGTACAAGGTGGGAAAATGTGAAGTCGTGCACTTTGGTGGGAAGAATAGATGCATGTTCTATTTTTAACATGGCAAGATTATTCAGAAATCTGAATTTCAAAAAGACTTGGCAGTTCTATTCCAGGATTCTCTCAACATAATCGTGCAGGTTGAGTCAGCAGTCAGAAAAGCAAATGCAACGATGGCATTTCTTTTGTGAGGACCTGAATAGAAAAGCAGAGATCAATTTCTGAAACTCTATAATGCTCTGGTAGGACGACATTTGAGATATTGTGCGCAGTGTATTGGAGCGAGTTCAGATGAGAATGGCCCCAGGAATGAAAAGTTTAACGGAAAAAGAATGTTTGAGGACTCTGAATCTATACTCGATGGAGTTTAGAAAAATGTCGGGAAAACAAATTAAATTATAAAGTACACTGAATGTCTGTACAGAGTGAATGTTTTGAAGATGTTTCTCTTGATAGCAGAGGCTATGACTGAGGACAAAGCCTTATAGTAGAGTCATAGAAATGTACAGCGTGGAAACAGGCCCTTCGGTCCAACCCGTCCATGACGACCAGATATCCCAACCCAATCTAGTCCCACCTGCCAGCACCCGACCCATATCGCTCTAAACCTTTTCTATTCATGTTCTCATCGAAATGCCTCTGAAATGTTGCAATTGTACCAGGCGCTACCACTTCCTCTGGCAGCTCATTCCATACCTGCAAGACCCTCTGTGTGAAAAAGTTGCCCCTTAGGTCTCTTTTATGTCTTTCCCCTCTCATCCTAAAGCTATGCCCTCTAGTTCTGGACTCCCAGACCCCAGGGAAAATACTTTGTCTATTTATCCTATCCATGCCCCTCATAATTTTGTAAACCGCTGTAAAGTCACCCCTCAGCCTCTGACCCTCCAGGGAAAACAGCCCTAGCCTGTTCCACCTCTCCCTGTACCTCACATTCTCCAACCCTGGCAACATCCTTGTAAATCTTTTCTGAACACTTTCAAGTTTCACAACATCTTTCCGATAGGAAGGAGACCAGAATTGCACGCAATAGTCGAACAGTGGCCTAACCAATTTCCTATATAGCCGCAACATGACCTCCCAACTCCTCTACCCAATACTCTGGCCAATGAAGGAAAGCATACCAAACGCCTTCTTCACTATCCTATCTACCTGCGATTCCACTTTCAAGGAGTTATGAACATGCACTCCAAGGTCTCTTTGTTCAGCAACACTCCCGAGGACCTTACCATTAAGTGCATAAGTCCTGCTAAGATTTGCTTTCTCAAAATGCAGCACCTCGAATGGGGATAAGGTGAAAATGCTTCAGACGGAGAATGGCCTCAGTAGGTTTTGGAGGCCAGGAGATTGAGTACTTTTGAGACTGAGATAGATCTTGGATATGAAGGGTTATGGGGAGAAAGCAAGAGAATGGGATTGAGAAACGTATCAGCTATGGCTGAAAGGTGGAGAAGAGTTGATGGGCTGAATGGCCTAATTTCTGCCCAAATGTCTTATGGCCTAATGGTCTTAACAGACAAGGTCTTTTCCCCGGGTAGAGGAGCCCAAGGCTATTGGGAATCAATTTAAGAAAAGAGGTGAAAGATTCAAAATGGATGGAAGGGGCAAAATCTTCATGCAAAGTGTATTCCGTGTATGGAATGAGCTGGCAAAGGAAGTGGTAGAGGCGAGTGCAATTGCAAAACTTAGAAGGTATCTGGACGAATATATGAATAGGAAGGATTTCGAGCATTATGCTTGTAAATGGACCTAGATTTTTATAGGCTACCTGATCGGCATAATTAAGTTGGATGGAATGGTCTATTTCCGTGCTTTACATCTTTATGACTGCATGATTCCATTACATCCATTCGTCAACGGTAATTGATTCTTTAAACTTCTCCATTTTCGTCTCCCACTCTGTTATGACAGAAAACTCTATATTCAGGAATATTGAGCTGTCAATTTTGCCTCTCATTTTGCTAGAGTTATAGCAAGCGTATAATGTAACCAAACGTCTATCAGTGTCCTTAATGAGTCTGGCATGTATACAATATTCAGTTAGTAACAATAATACTGCAGATGCTAGAATTCAAAGTAGACAGGCAGAAGGACAGAATAACACAGCAAGCCAGCACCATCAGGAAATGGAGAAGTCGATGTTTCTTGTGTAACAGTTCTTCAGGATTCAAGTGTTCTTCCAGCCTCCTGCCTGTCATCTTGTTTACAATAATCATTCCATTGAATTATAAACCGTTCAACCATGTCAATTTCCTTTCTTGGACGCTTTCTAAACCCGTTTTGTTTGACTTTCTATATCACTGAACACATCACTATTAGGGCTGGGAAGAAATGGGGAGCACAAAATTCCTGACAGCTTCTCACAGTTAATGCAGCAGAATATGATTGAAAGTGATTAGAAAGCTTGGGTAAATATTTGATTTCTGCTGTCTTCACAAGTTGCAACAACAGTAGCTCTGTAGTTCCATAGTAATTGCACTGCAGCTGCAGTTATTTTTGCGTACGACATATAAAAGAACATTTCATATTACTTTCAATTAGTGAATTTCTCTTGAATTATTTATTCCATCTGTTACAATACTAATATGACATGTTAGTTATGATCCTTCAAATAATCATTGATATAGATTGTGAAGCGATCATAGATTCACCTATGTAAAAAAAACACACTAAAAGCATTAGAGGAAATGATTCAATTAAAGTTATGAGAGTCTCAAGCTGTAAAGGCAGTCCTCATCACATTACAGGGAGAATTGGATGACAGGTACAGAAACTAGCAGATATTGGAATGTGGGTTGAATAAGCACATTGTAAGACCGTAAGACCATAGATCCATTAGACGTAGGAATAGAAATTAGATCTTTCAGCCCATCGAGTCTGCTCTGCCATTCTATTACGGCTGAAAATTTCTCAATTCTGTTCGCCTGCTTTCTCCCCAAGCCCTTGATTTCTTTGACAATCAATAACTTATCTGTTACAGTCTTGTTTATATTCCATAGATTCGTTACTCTCTGGCTGAAGATGTTTCTCCTAAACCGTCTTCCTTTTACTCGAAGGCTGTGCCCTCGGGTCCTAGTCTTTAATATCAATGGAACTATCTTCTCAACATTCACTCTATCCAGGCCTTTCAGTATTCTGGAAGTTTCAATTGGACCACGCCTCCCACCTGAACCTTCTAAACTCCATCCAGTATTGACCCAGAGTCCTAAACTTTCTTCATATGTTCAGTTTTTCATTCTTAGGACCATCATCGTGAACTTCCTCTGAACATGCTTCAGGGCTAGGACATTCTTCCTGTTATATGGGGTACAAAACTGCACACAATACTCCCAATGTGGTCTGACCATAGCCTTTTTGAGGCTCAAAAGTAAATCACTGCTTTTATATTTAAGTCTGTTCAAAATAAATGACGGTATTGCATTTGCCTCCCGAACTACTGACACAACTTGGAAGTTGACCTTGAGAGAATCCTACACTAGAACTCCCAAGTCTCTTTGCACTTCAGATTTCGGAATTCTCTCCTCGTTTAGAAAATAGTCAATGCATCTATTCTTCTTACACCTAAGGATAAAGACAAACTTGTCCAATAAATGCAGTGAGAAAGAAACTGCTCTCAACTCATTAGTTGAATAATTCCAACATTACCCATTCATAACCGCATAACTTTGTTGAACTTGATGTTACAACAATTAGTACAAATCAAGATTGTTTCATATGTTTTGTACTGGGCTCATTAAGGAATTTAAAAGATTTTTATGTGATAGGCAAGTATCCAAACAATTGACAGTTAACACTGTGCCTAGGAGAAATTGAGGACTGCAGATGCTGGAGATCAGAGTCAGAAAGAGTGGTGTTGGAATAGAACAGCAGGTCAGGTAGCATCCGAGAAGCGGTAGAGTCGACATTTCGGGCATTAGGCGGGAGCGTGGTGTTGGAAAAAGCACAGCGGGTCAGGCAGCATCCGAGGAACAGGACAATCCACGTTTTAGGCATAAGAATTTATCAGGAATGACTCTTGTGGGACTGGGAGGTGGATAAGTGATAAATGGGAGGTTGGTGGGTTTCGGGTAAAGGTAGCTGAGAATGTGATAGGTCGATGAAGGTAGGGAGAAGGTGATAGGTCAGAGAGAAGGGTGGAGTGGATGGATGGGAAGGGTGATAGACAGCTCAACAGAGTGGTGCCGAGGTAGAGGCTTGGGACTGGAATAAGGGAGGAGGAGGGGAAATGAGGAAACTGGCGAAATCCACATTAATTCCGTGTGGTTGCAGGATCCCAAGGCGGAAGATGAGACGTTCTTGCTCCAAACGTCGGGTGGTAATGATTTGGCAATGGAGAAGGCACAAGGCCTGCATGTCCTTGGCGGAGTGGGAGTGACAGTTGAAGTGTTCAGCTGCGGAGAGGTAGGGTTGGTTGGTGAGGGTGACCCAGAGATGATCTCTGAAATTTTGGTAAGTTGGTGTTCTGTATCCCCAATGTAAAGGGCACCACATTGGGTGCAATTCTACCTTGGAACTGGAGGGCATCGTCGACGACGTGGGAAGGGAGACTGTGGTCTTGGAAGAAAGAGGCAATCTGGGATTTTCGAAGGTGGAATCGATTATCCTGCAAACTGATGCGGCAGAGACGGAGGGATTTTGAATCAGGGATGGCGTTTTTATAGGAGGTAGGGTGGAATGAGGTGTAGTCTAAGTAGCTAGGTCAGTCGATGGGTTTGTAGTTGATGCCCATGTTTAGTCCGTCACCAGAGATGGAGATGGGGAGGTCCAGGAAGGTGAGGGATGTGCCTGAGATGGTCCAGGTGAATGTGACGTCGAGGTGAAAGGTGTTAGTGAAGTTCAACCTTCTCGTGGGAGCATGAGATGGCACCGATACAGTCATCGATGTAATGGAGGAGCAGATGGGGGCGTGTGTGGTGCCCATGTAACTATTGAAGATGACTGTTTCACGTTGCCGACAAAGACGAAGGCATCCTTGGACCCATGCAGGTGTCCATAGGTACCCAGTTGGTTTGGAGGAAGTGGGAGGATTGGAAGAAGAAGTTGTTAAGGGCGAAGACAGGTTCAGCCAGGCAGCTGCGGGAGTGAGTGGAAGGGTATATTTGGAATTGAGCGAGATGAACAAACAGAAGGCTTGGAGGCCTTTGTCATGGCCGATAGTTGCCCACTAGTGAAGATGAGGCGTTGGGGTCTGAGGAAACGAAAGTCTTGGACGAACTGAAGTGTATGAATAGTGTCCCGAGCATAGGTGGCGAGTTCCTGGACTAAGGGGGAACAGCACACGGTGACAAGATATGCAGAGAGGAGTTCAGTGGGACACAAGCTGGCTGAGACCATGGACCAAAAGGGGAAGTCAGGTTTGTGAATCTTTGGTAAGAGGTAGAATCGGCAGTGCTGTGTTCATGGACAATGAGTTTGGAGGCTATGGATGGCAGATCGCCAGAGGAGATGAATTCGTGGATGATCTGGGAGATGATGGTTTGGTGATGGAGGGTGAGGTCATGGTCGATGGGTCAGAAGGAGGAAGTGTTTGCAAGTTGGTGCCTGGCTTCAGTGGTCAGTGCGCCAAACTACCACTGCACCACATCACCTCCCCGCCCTATTTGCAGGTTTGATGGTGAGGTTGGGTTTGGAGTGGAGAGAGTGGAGGGCTGCAAGTTGTGAGTGTGGGAGGTTAGAATGGGAGAGGGGTGTGAACAGGTTGAGGTTGCCGATGTCATGGAGCCTGTCAGAAATGAAAAGATCAAGTACATGTAATTGGGCAGTTCAGCGTGTCCAGGTGGATGGGGTGTGATGGTCGGGAGAGGCAGGTTCCTTGGTGGCTGGGCGGGATTCTTGATTGAAAAGGTGGGCCTGAAGGCAGAGGCATGGAAGTAATGTTCAAGGTCACGATGCATATCAAACTAATTAATCTGTGAGCATAGAGGTATGAAGGTGAAGCCTTTTCTGAGGACTAAACATTCATCCTCAATGAGGGGGAGGTCTGTGGGAAGAGTAAAGAAACGGCAGGACTGGGATCTAGGACCTGGGATAGGACTGGAGCTGGGTGTGGTGACGAAGATAGTCCCTTGGGTGGGCGCGATTATAGGGTCAAGAGTGACTTCCAGCACCACACCGTCGACTCTGAGCTCCAGCATCTATGGTCCTCACTTCCTCCCAGTTGATTTCAGGCATACGCCCTTCATCAGGAATGTAAGGATGGGTGGAAGGGGCTGAGTGATAAATAGGAAGGGTTGGGTCTGTGGGGTAGGTCGCTCAAAAAGTGATAGGTGAATGCAATTGGGCGGAGGAATGGTGATAGGTCAGAACGGAGGCTAGACTGGACTGTTGACAATGAAGATTGGCGGGTAGAACAATTCAAGAGGGCATGCGAAGTTGGAGCGCTGAATCTGAGATGAGGTGGCGGGATGGGAGATGAGGACATTGCTGAAATTGATGTTGATGTGGTGTGGGTCGAAATGTGGAAGAAGAGGCATTCTTCCCCCTGTCATCGGGTAGCTAGGAATTGACTGTGAGGGAGGCCCGGGGGTTGCATTGTCATTGGCAGAGTGGGAGGGGGAGTTGAAGCAGTCAGCCACAGGGCAGCGGGGTTATCTGGTTTCACAGGCATGCTGTCTGAAACAGTCCACAAGTTGACGTCCAGTCGCTCCAATGTAGAGGAGACAACATCGAGAGCAACTGATGCAACAGATGAGGTGTTCAGATATTCAGGGAAATCTCTGGTGGATCTGAAAGGATCCTTTGGGACCTTAGATGGAGGTGAGACAGGAAGTTTGGGTAAAGGTTTTATAGGTCTTGCAGCGGCAAGAGAAGATGTCAGGAGTTGAGGGTGTGTTGGTGGGAGGGCGGGGTCCTATCACGTTAGTCGAGGAGGGAATGAACTCTGCAGAATGCTGATGGTGTAGGGAGGGAAATATATCTCATTGGTGGGATCTGACTGTAGGTGGCAAAAATATGTGCAGTTGGCAAATGTTTGGGCAAGAATGTCCTTCAATAGAGTGTCCACAGTAGAAAGCCCCAAGAAGGGAGACACGGCAGTCCGTGAAACATAATTAGGCCATGGAACATCAGGGGTTGACCACAAGCCTGTCTGTGTCTAGCTTCACAGTACTATAATTAGCTTAATTGCAAATAGAGAAATAATTGATTAATATGGGTGGCACGGTGGCCCAGTGGTTAGCACTGCTGCCTCACAGCGCCAGGGACCCGGGTTCAATTCCCGCCTCAGGCGACTGACTGTGTGGAGTTTGCACGTTCTCCCCGTATCTGCGTGGGTTTCCTCCGGGTGCTCCGGTTTCCTCCCACAGTCCAAAGATGTGCAGGTCAGGTGAATTGGCCATGCTAAATTGCCCGTAGTGTTAGGTAAGGCGTAAATGTAGGGGTATGGGTGGGTTGTGCTTCGGCGGGGCGGTGTGGACTTGTTTCCACACTGTATGTAATCTAATCTAAAAAAATGATTGGTTTGTAAATGACTAAAGGCGGAATGAAATAAGTGCATAAAAATGTATGTTTCCTTCATTTGGTGAAGACTGCTCTGGAATTACAGAGGGTTTCTCCAACCGGTGTAATTTTACTAGACTTCTTGATGCGGGAAGTGAACTCCTGGGTATCCAATGAATCATTTGGTTATTCCTTCCCAACAATCGATAACTAATGTTCTACATCCCATTTCCAGAGCAGTTTATGAAACATCTAAACCTACACTTTAGTTCCCATTTCCCTGTCATATTACCATTATAGGTCATCAACAGCACTCAAAAATGTATGGATGAGGATATTTTTCCCAACTCTTCCGAGGCACAACCCGTCAATTTTGTAGAGATCCCATATTCCACAGAAACCAAACCAAACTTTAAGAATCTTAGCCCCACTCGTTACAGCATTTCACCAGCCAGAATATATTCTGTTCTATTCTCTTATTCCTCTCTCACTAATACTTGGCGCTGTGAATAAACCCTGAGAGGACTTCAATTGCGACCCATCATTTTAACTTCACTCCTAAATTCCAATGTTCACCTTTTAGGTTATCATCCATTTTGTTCACCTATATCAGTGGTATCTACTACGCCCACTGGCTGTTGCCCCCTCCCCCCTTCCAGAAGATCCTGCAGAAACTCCATGTCATCCTTGACCTTTGCATCAGGTAGAGAATATACCAGCCAGGAGTCACATCCGCTCAACAGAAGTGCCTACCTGTACACTTTACCTTTGAATTCCATGTCAGTATAGTCCTGCTGCTCGTTTCTGCACTTTCTGTTCAAATGTCTTGCCAAGAACTTGGCTGAAGCTGCTTTCCACTGATATGCCCAGCTCCCCTCATTTTCCCCTCCCCAGTACACGAAGTGGTATATGTGTTTGTGAGAAGGAGGAATGGCCACAGCGGATATCTGATATTGCTTGTTATGAAATTACTTTATCGGATAGTTACTCATTCTGTTTCTGCGTGTGTAACCTTCTCTTGCGGTGTGATAGCTTTACCATACGTGCTATCCCCAGAATTCTCAGAATCTTGGATGCTCCACAATGTGTCTAACTGCAGCTCCAGCTCTGAAAGCCGTTAGCCAGGAACTGCACCTCGTCATACAAAGAGTCATAGATTCAAAGAAATGTATAAAATGGGAACAGACCCTTTGATCCAACCCGACCATGCCAACCGGATATCCTAACCTAATCTAGTCCCATTTACCAACACTTGGCTCATATACCTCTAAACACTCTAAACCCTTCCTCTTCATATACCCATCCAGATTCCTTTTAAATTCTGTAATTGTACCAGCCTCCAGTACTTCATCTGAAAGCTCACATCACGCAAACACCACCCTCTGAGTGAAAAAGTTGCCCATTAGTTACCTTTTATATATTTTGCCCCTCATCCTAAGTTATGCCCTATTGTTCTCTACTCTCGCACCTCAGGCAAAATACTTTTTTCTATTCATCCTATACGATTCCCACTTTTTTTGATAAACCTCTATATGTTCACCCCTCAGCCTATGACACTCCAGAGAAAACAGCCCCAGGCTATTCTGCGACTCCCTAGAGCTCAAATCCTCCAACCCTGGCAACATCCTTGTAAATCTTTTCTGAACACTTTCAAGTTTCACAACATCCTACCGATAGGAAGGATGAGAACGCAATATTCCAAAAGTGGCCAAAACAATGTTCTGCCCAGCCACAAAATGACCTCCCAACTCCTCTACTCAATACTCTGACCAATAAAGGAAAGCATACCAAACGCCTTTTTCACTACCCAACGTAACTACATCTCTAATTTGGAGGAACTATGAACCAGCACTCCAAGGTGTATTTGTTCAACAACACTGCCTAGGACCTTACCATTAAGTGTATGAGTTCTGCTCTTATTTGCCTTTCCAAAATGTAGCAACACGCATTTATCTAAAAAAAACGCCATCTGCCACTCCTCCGCCCATTGGCCCAGTTGATCAAGAAGCCATTTTACTCTGAGGTAACCTTCTTTGCTGTCCAGTACACCTCCAAATTTGGTGTCAACTGCTAACTTACTAAAAATACCTCCAATGTTCACACCCAAATCATTTATGTAAATGCCAAAAGGAGTGACTGTAGATATTCAATAACCCACTGACATTTCAGCAGTTTGCAAGGTTGCCAACATCTCCCCAGTGTGAAGTGACTGATGTAGAAATGTGGGTTGGGGGCGGGGGTTGCTCACCTGAACTCAATTCTACAGAAAGAGCATCTGAATGGACTCAGGTCTATGTAAACTTGAGGATGACATGTCAGCTCCCAAAAAGACTTGGCGAACACTTCCCACAGATTGGACATTGAAAAGTTTATCGCCAGTGTAAATCCAAGAGTTTCTCTGTTAGCTGGATGACTGAGTGAATTATTTTCCACATTCAGCATGTAAGAAAATCCTTCCCACGATATATTCACTGGTGTTTCAGCAGGCTGGACGACCGAGTGAATATGTCTCACACTTGGCACAGGTTACCAGCCTTTCCCTAGTGTTAACTGTCCACAAATTGGTCGATTCAGTGAATCTTCGAGGAGAAAGTGAGGACTGCAGATGCTGGAGATCAGAGCCGAAAATGTGTTAAGAAGAAGGGCTCATGCCCGAAACGTCGATTCTCCTGCTCCTTGGATGCTGCCTGACCTGCTGCACTTTTCCAGCAACACATTTTCGATTCAGTGAATCCCCACACTCAGATTCTACAGTGGGTCGGGTGGTGTACAGTGAGTTCAGATAAACGCCTGAACTCTGCCCTGCAGGGTGGACTGGTAAAAAGCCTCTCATATCTGTGAACTCACTCGTCTGTAAACAAGTGAATGAGTCAGAAAATCCCCTATTCACACCAGGACCTAGTGAATGGCCTGTGTGAATTCATTGATTCGTCTGGAGGCTGGATGCCAAGGTGAATCTTTTCCCAAATACACAATAGATAAACGCCCTCTCCCCAGTGTGACACGCTGATGTTTTCGCAGGTTGGAGAGATTAGTAATCCCTGCCTAAATTAATCTAAATTAATCCCTTGCCACATTCAAAGTACGAGAATGGCTTTTCCCCAGCATGAATATGCTGATGCATTTCCAGTTCATTTCAATAAATGAACTTTAATTTTCCTCACTAATCTCTTGTTTTGAACCTTCTCAAAAGCCATTTGAAAGTCCAAAAACACAACATCTATCGATTCACGCTTGAGCTGAAAAATGTATTGCTGGAAAAGCGCAACAGGTCAGGCAGCATCCAAGGAGCAAGAGAATCGACTTCTTCATGGCTTGTCGACTCTAGTGGTCACATCTTCAAAACATTCCAGAGGATTTGTCAAGCTTGATTTATATTGAGTGTAGTCATGCTTACTTGGACTGATGCTGTCAATGCTTTTCAAATCCTCAATTATGACTTTCTTAATAATTGAGTAACATTTTCACCACCACCGATGTCAGCTCCCCGTATTCTCTTCAAAAAATTGGATTATATTATCTACCCTCCTGTCCATTGAAACTCTTCCAGACTTTTAAAACAATGAAAAATTATCAATAATGTATCTGCTTTTTCTAGAACCATTTCGTTAAGTACTCTGAGATGCAAAGCATCGGGCCCCGGGATGTTGTCAGATTTTAATCCCATCAATTTCCCCAAACCACTTCCTGAATAATAAGGATTTCCTCAGATTCCTCCATTCTTGACCCTCTGTCCTCGAACATGGATGGAAGGTTTTTTTTTTATTTTGTTCCAAGTGAAGTCAGATTCAAACAATTTGTTTAACTGGTTCTGCCATCTTTCTGTTGTCCATTAAGAATTCACCTGATTCAAACTATCAGGGAGAAACATTTGTCAGCGGCAGTCCTTTAATCTTAACATAACCATAGAACCTTTTGCAGTCAGGTTTTTTATGTTTTCTAGAAGCTAACTTGCACACTCTGTTTCTCTTTCCAAATTAATCACTACGTCCTCCTCTGCTGAATTTTAAATTCCTCCCAGTCCTCAGGTTTGCTGTTTTCTCTGGACAATTTAAATATGTCCTCTTTGGATTTAACACCCTCCCTGATTTCTTCTGCTAAGCATCGTTGGGGCACCATGATTTAAACTGAGCCAGACAGAAATGTGCAATTGTTAAAGTTCATCCATGCATTCTTTAAGTATCTGCTATTGCTTATCCAACACCAATCCCTTGGCCAGTTTATCCCAGCCACCATACCATCAAAGTTAGCTTTATGTTCAGGACGCTAGTTTCAGATTTAAGTGTGTCATTGTCCATATTAGTGAAGAATTCTACCATTTTGAGGTCACTCTTCCCCGAAGCATCTTGCACTAAAATGTTGCCAATTAATCCTCTTTCACTTCACATAGCCAGTCTGGGATGGCTTAGTCGCAGTCGGTTCCTTGACATATTGATTGAGGAAATCATATTTCATACAGTCCAAAAAATCCTCCTCCATCGCATTGGTACGAGTTTGCTTCGTCCAATTAATACGTAGATGGAGGTCATCTAAAATAACTGCTGTACATTTACTGCGTGCAATTCTAATTTCCTGTTCGAAACAATCCTCAAAATGACAACTACTCTTTGGTGGTCTGTATACAACTCCCACTAATGTATTTTTCCTTTAAGCATTCCACTGCTCCATCCAAACAGATTGCACATCATCCAGGCTGATGTCTTCCCTTACTGTTGTAATATCCTCCATAACTAGCAACGCTACCCCAACTACCTTTCCGTTATGTCTATCTTTACAGAAAATTGAACAACTGCGAAAGTTGAGTTCCCACCCTTGGTCATCCTGGAGCCAGGTCTCTGTGATCTCAATTACAACATATCCATTAATAACTGTTTGCGTAGTTACTTCATCCAATTTATTACAAATGTTCCTCGCATTGAGACCCAGAACCTTGAAGTTCATTTTTTTAATGGCATTTGTTGCCCTCGTCGACTTATGATGTAATATGCCCCTTTTTGATTTTGATTTTTGTTTCCCGGTTAAAATTATTAAAGTTTACGCTATCGCAAGCGATAGAAAGTTGTGGATTTAAGAATAGAACACACGAAGTGAGAGACAGAAGGAAAAGCTGGGCAAAGCCAGTCTTAGATGTGAGAAGTACTGCTGCAGCCTCACCATCAGCACCCACAGTACGACAGGAAGAAACACTGGCAGACCAATTCAACAGTGCGTGCAAGAATTCCATCTACCACTAATGGCGAGAGCTCAAAGTTAAGTTTCATTGATTCTGGTACTTAGAAAATAATGAATAGAAGGAATGTCGAGAGATTGTTTTTCGAGCAAAAACTTACATCACCAGAGCAAAGGCAGGTTCAGAGTATTAAAAATGTCGGAAGCCGTTCAGTGTGAGTTAAAGAGAGTTTGACAACGAGTTAAAATGTTAGCTCGTCCAAATAATAAGGCAACGTTCTTCTGTGAACCCAAGAGCACAATCATGGTTAAGATGTGTTGCTCAGAGACTCTTTCAACTTGCATCCATGCTTATTCTGTATTCCTCCTTTTTAAACGAAAGGAACTATTTTACATCACTCTGCGTTGACCTACATTTACCGTACTTACAAAACTACCTGTGATATTCCTGCTCCTTCCTCACAGTGAGTTTTAACGAGGGCAGAAGGACATTGGCATCACTTCAAACATAATAATAGGTCCATGGAAGCTGGAGATGGTAAAGTAAACACAACGTTGCTAGGGTGCTTTACAGCTGGAAATGTTATTATCTGAGCAAAACTTAAATAAACGGACAAATAAACAAATTGTTCAACTGCTTTCGGAATTTGGTCTGGGTCACTGCATAAATAAACGTATATGTACAACAACTTAGTATCCGCAACATGGAACCCAATATCTGAACAATGTTGCCCCGATAAATCTTCACATTTCCAAAATACAACGTTCTTCCTCATATGGAATACGCCATAAAATGATGAAATTTGAGGAGAGTACAAACAATAAAATAATAGATTTCCTGCGATTTGTTATTTCCGGTCCTTTGGGATTTTCACCACTGCCATGCGCCAGGTGTCTTCTCCGTGCTCTGCTGGTCCTGATAATGTGCTTGACAGTAAAAATATTCCGCAGCAGGATCAGCATGAATGGAACCCCGGGTGTTATAAAGTGATTTATGATCTCAGTCATTATCCATAAATGTAATGTCTGTTTGGCGGACATTACTAAACAAAATGGAATGATGTACGACAAAATATATTGATCTGTGAATAGGAAATACCAGAAAATATTCTTTCTGCAACTCACAGCAGTTACTGTTCCAAGGACCACAGCTGCAGTTTTCTTAGTGCAATATTTACATTTCAACTTCTGACAACAAATTGCAACAAAAAAAAATCAAAATTAAAAGCCCTAGTGCATCAGACAGAATAATCAGTGGCTGCATAATTTAGGACTGCATGAATATTACACACACGAATGGAATACCGCAGGTGATAAAACTCTTTGTGGAAAGTCTGTGGAATATCCCTCAGTAGCACATCTAGGATAATGACCAGAAGGTCTGCCACTGCTATTGCCACCAAGTACCGGAAAACACATTTGGAGGGACCACATTTTTCCCATGAAAGGATCGCAACAGCTATCACATTGACTGAGTGCAAGGGAGATAAAGAGGGGAATTAGGCTGTGAGCAGAACGTATTGTTTAAAAAGTGAGGAAGATAGTCAGGCATGGGATTCCCCTTCTTAAAGAAAAGGGAAGAACCCAGTCCCATTTGCTCTTATGGGTCCAGGAGTGACAGGTTGCACTGGGGTGGGGGTGGGTGGGTGGGAAATGCTGATGCTGTGATTGTAAAGTTAGAGAACATCACAAACTTCAGCACAAGATGGATGGAAAAAAGGAAAATCAACAGAGACAGAGAGATATAAAGAAAGGGGATAACTTGACTATGAGCAGAGAGAGTGAGGGGACAGTGAAAGTTGCAGAGGTTTGGAGTGATGCTGTACAAAGAGTTCTTTGACAGTGGAGCAACAGGTAAATAAGATAGTGAAGAAGGCATTTGGTATATATTCCTTTGTTGATCAAAGCATTGAGTATCCATTGGGAGAACATGTTGCAGCTGAACAGGACATTGATCAGGCCACTTTTGCAGTATTATGTGCAATTCTGGTCTCCGTGCTATAGGAAGGACGTTGTGGAACTCGAAATGATTCAGAAAAGATGTGGCCACGTTTGGAGGATTTCAGGTTAGGATTTCAGGTGGAGAGGCTAAATAGGCTGGGGCTATTTCCCCTGGAGCGTTGGAGGCTGAGGGGTGACCTTATAAAGGTTTATGAAATCATGACGGACACGGATAGGGTCAATATACAAGGTCTTCCTCCTGAGCTGGGGGACTCCAGAACTAGAGGGCATAGGTTTAGGGTGAGAGGGCAAACACAATAAAAGGACCTAAGGGGCAAATGTTACACGCAGAGCGTGGTGCATGTATGGAATGGGATGCCAGAGAAAGTGCTGGAGGCTGGTGCAATTGCATTTAAAAGTCATCTGGATGGGTATGTGAATAGGAATGTTTCAGAGGGAAATGGGCCAGGTGATGGCAAATGGGACGAGATTAGGTTAGGATATCTGGTCGGCATGGACGAGTTGGATCGAGAGGTCACTTTCCGTGATGTACATCACTATGACTCTATGACTTTCTAACATTATTACAGATCGAAATTATACGATATACATTAGCAAACCAGTTAACACCGAATGAAAGACCAAGAGGAACATTTGCAGAAAGAATGAGCGCAAAATGGTCGGCGGGATAACTCCGCAGTAAGAATTACCATATGGTGATATAGAGAACAATTTTGACATCAAAAATGAGTTCAAATTGAGATCAACAAGAAAATCAGCAGACAGTTAGTGTGGAGTGAGAAACTGAGGAAACATTTGAAGAGAGTCTCAGTGACGATTCAGAGACAAAGCGTACACAGAGAGAGAGAGAGAGAGAGAACACCAGATAGTGATGGAACGTTACATTCCCTGAAAGAGTCAGTCAGTAGTGAGAGACTAATGGCAGCAATATTAAGGTGTGGATGATGAATAACTAATGAAGACGAAAATCAGGAGGGGCATAGAATGCACAATGAGAGAACAAGAAGAATTGTTCTAATGATAGAGAGAGAGAGAGTCAGCCAGAAAATCCTCTGTTGAATCCAGCAACATTTTTTTACAGACGTTTTCTTTGACCAGCTCCTTCAAACAGACTGCTTGCATAAAGCCAAACCAAACCAAGCCAGAAAATAACTATGAACTGGGAGAAATCGTCACGCTATTTCATTATACAAGTGTTCTAAAAGTAACTCAAAAACCTTGTCATGTCGATATTTCTAGACATACCAGAACCTCTGCCTTTGCAGCATCATCACAATAATAAGTTATACCGGCAGATCGTGCCATAAAAATGCATCAGGGCAGCAGAACAGAGAGCAGAATGCAGTGCAGCAGTTGCAGAGAAGGTGCACAGGGTGTTCAAGATTGTTACATTGTAACATTGTATCCTGCACTCCGTCCTTCTACCCTGATGCACCTGCATAATGAGATCTATCTGTAAACTCGTAAACCAACACTTTTCACTGTACATCGATGCACATGACAGTAATAAATCAAATCAAATCATTTGAGAGGTCAGTTCAGAACTAATATCAGCTGGGAAGAAGCTGTTCTTGAATCTTTCCATATGTGTTTTCAATCTATTATTTTTTTTAATAAAAGTAATAGTGGGATTTGGGCATGGCTGGTTCGCCAGCAGTCATTGCTCGCTCTTGGTTGCCCTTGGGAAGGTGGTGATGAGCTGTTATCTTGAACTGCTGCAGTCCATCTGCTATGGGTTGACCCACAATGCCATTAGGGTGGAAATTCCAAGATTTTGACCAACGACAGTGAAGGAATACTGATATATTTTCAAGTTAGGATGGTGAGTGGTTTGGAGGGGAACTTGAAGGTGGTGCTGTTCCCAAATATCTGCTGTCGTCGTCCTTCTCGGTGGAAGTGATTACAGATTTGGGAGATGGTATATGAGAACCTTTGGAGGACGGAATATGGTGGAAGAGGGTATAACTGAGGTTGGAGGAGACTTTCATTATTTTGGTTGCTTTTTCGAGGCAGCAGGAAATACAGATGGAGTCAATGGATGAAAGACTTTTCTGCGTGATTGGCTGGGTGTGTTAGTGACCTTTGAATACAGTGGAGCAGATTTGAGTCTAGATTAGATTAGATTACATTACAGTGTGGAAACAGGCCCTTTGGCCTAACAAGTCCACACCGACCTGCCGAAGCGCAACCCACCCATACCCCTACATTTACCCCTTACCTAACACTACCGGCAATTTATTGAAGAGTAGCTAAATTGGTGTTTCACCTGGAAGCTGTGTCTGGAGCCACAGACATTGAGGATTGAGGAGAATGTAGCGAGGCGTTGGGAGTGGAGGAGGAGAGGAAAACTTTGTCCCGGAGAGACCAGTCCTTGTAAGGTGCTGACACAGAAGTGGATGGGAATATGTCTCTGGAGGTGGCTTAACAGGGGCATTGTTGGAAATGCTCGTCTATGATTCTTTGGATGTGGATCCCAGTGGGATGGAAAGTGAAGACCAGGGGACACTATCAATGTCGTTGGAAGAAGGAGAAAGGGTGACAGACAAAGTGCAGGAAATGGGTCAAAAATAGCTAAAGGGCTATCTTAAACATAGTGCTAAAGAGTGTTTGAGGAGAAAAGTGAAGATCTCTGAAACTCATCCCCGCACCCCTCCCCCCTTCCCCCTTCCCTCCCTGCAGAAGGCTGCATACTCAAAAAAGATGCGATAGAAACGGAGAAACTGGGATAATGGAATTGAGTCCTTACTGGAAGCAAGGTCAGAGAATGTATCATCCAGATAGCCATGGGAGCTGGTGGGCTTGTGGGAGATACAGGCGTTCAGTAATTGAAATAGAAATGTCGAGGAATAGAGAGCAGGAGTCAGATAGACCAGATTAAGGGGAGATCTGGCTGGATATTGACGTACTTTCTCATGTCCAAATGGGAGAGTGGAACAGCACTGACGATGACATCAACTTAACAGAGAAAGAGTTGTCTGTAGGGCCAAAGTAAGATTCAACAAGGAATGGTCCACATACCTCACAGAGGGACAGGAAGAAATGGAGCCCATGTAGGTACCCGTGACCAGTCTTTGAAATTGACAAAAGTGAGAGGAGTTAAAGGAGATTTTCGTCAGTGAAGATGTGCTTAACATGGTGGAGGAGGATGGTCTAGAAGGAAAGTATTAAGTCTTTTCTCTGAGGGAAAAACCCTAAGACCATTCTGATGCAGGATGGGCATGTAGAGGGATGGCAGGTCCATGGTAAGAAGGAGGAGTATGGTGCCATGAAACTGGAAGATTTGTAATTTACATAAATCATCAAACGAATCACAGGTTTATGTGGCCAGGGAATTCGACACGGAGAGAGAAAAACAATTCAAGTTCGGAAATAAGTTGTGTCGGGCAGGAACAGGTGTAACCAATTATCCTAGATTGGGCTGGAAGTCAGAAGCAGGCTGTATGCATTTAGGGGAATGTGCGACTGGAGGTTGTGTGGAGTATAGGGGAAATGTCCAGATTACATGGGATTGCGAGTGCCGTGTTAGACGGTGGGGCCATGTTCTGGGGGAAATAGAAAAGGGTTCAAAGAGCTGGCACTCTGCTTCCACAATGTAGAGGTCAGTATGTCAGGCAACAAGAACACCACTCTTGTCAGCAGACTTGGTTGAACAATTTGGATTGGATCTGAGAGCATGGAGTTGAGTCAGTTCAGAAGAGCATATGGTCAAATGGGCATATATAAGTTATGGTGAACAATACAACATAACGAATTGTCAAAAGGACAAAAAGGTTGAATGTCGGTAAATGGCCAAGTGGAGGAGCCCAGGTAGACTGAGAGTATTGGAGACAGGTGAAGGGATCTGGAGGGTGGGAAAGGGATTGTCGTATAAAGATATGGGCACAGAGGAGAATGTGATGGAAGAAGACTTTAACATCATGTCATACCCAAAATTCATTCCATGAATAGGGTTGAGGTGGGAGAGAGCAATATTCCTAAGAAATTTGCTGAGTACAAAACGATCCACATCAGGGAGTGATGCTTAATGCTCAGTGATATGTTATTACCGGCAACAGGGGTTAGCACTCAGAGAAAGAGTAAGTTGCTACTGGCAGAGGAATAAGGAGCTGCCATACTGCTGTCACCATTTTAACAGTCTGCCTCAGGTGTAAGCAAAAGAATAGACCAGATTAGACACTGACGACAAATGTGAGAGCAGTTAAGTATGTATTAGGGTAAAGAACAGCAATACGTGAACTTAGCAGGCTAGGCGCAGAGATAAAATTAACGTGAACCAAGTTTAGGTGAGGATCGAGAAGGCAAGCAGACATCAATGAATCATTTACCTGATCTAGTACCTGGATTTCTATATTAAGCAGGTGCATAAAAACTAAAGAGATCATGAAATATCACTTGAACAGTGAACACGCAAGTATAGAGAAATGCAAAGAACAGTTACATCAACAAGGATGGCACCAAAAATGGCAATCTGTTCAACATGGCTTACAGATGGCATTGTGAGGCGTAGACTCACCAGGGACACCAATAATGCCAAGCATGGGACAGTAAACATAAACAAAAACCCAAAGTGCGGCCTCGATTCGATATGTTAACTTCATCCAGTCATCGTCACTGTAAAGAAAGTAAAGCCAGCCAGCGATGCTCCTTCCCATCATTGAATTATTTTCCCTCTCACTTTCATTAACTGCATTGATATTCTACTGTATTGCTCTCAATGCTAGCCTCGAATCTATTGACGCACTGGTTTCTGATTGCTGCAAAGATATTGCTCCTGTTGCCATTTTGTGACAATTGAAGGGAATCCATTAAGAAGCAGTCAGTGAAGCAGCTCACATCTCCCCTAGTGACACAATTATGTTCAATTTGACAGCCAAAAATTCCAGTCAATGAATAAACAATTGATGCAGCTCCTTTGAATCAAACAAGTTTTATATCACAATGTATTAGAACTTTGACGTGGATGGTGTAGAGATTTGTTTTGCAAACACGCATGGAGGAAATTATTCAATAAGAAGAGAAGGCTTAAACTTAATTATACAGATGTATTTGAATCGGATTAAAGAGCTGCATATTTGGCCTGTTTAACGAACATGAAGGCAAGTTTTAATCTACACAGTTAAGCCACCTGACATCAATGATACTGAACGTTAGAAACAATATAATCATTATGGATAAGTCAATGTATAAATAAATATTAAAAAAAAGATAAGTCAATGGAAAAGGGCATCTTAACTGCGTGATCTTATTCTGCATTTTACAAAAATCAATTAGTCCTGAGCCAGCTTATCATCAATGAATCTCTGCTTCTGTCCCTCCGTCACACAATGCCACACAGCGATCAATACTGATCCCAATCAACATCGAAGTTACCACTTTTGAGATGCCACCTTTTTCTACTGGACAGATTCTCCTCTGCCACCAAATCACCCATTTGTTGAATTCAAATGTCACAATCTGTTGGGGTGAGCATCAACTGACGCTTATCTCCTTCTCCTTCACACCACACAAAAGTCTACTTTGCATTTTCCTCATGCAGGGTAGTGTCCTAGGCCCAACAGTCTTCAGTTGCTTCATTAATGACCTTGCCTCTGTCATAATGTCAGAAGTAGGGATGTTCATCTATGATTGCACAATGTTCAGAATGACTCGTGACTCCTCAGATACTGAAGCAGTCCGAGCTCAAATAAAAATTTGGACAATCTCTACGCTTGGGCCAACAAGTGGCTAGTAACATTCGCGCCACACCAATGCCAGACAATGATCATCACCAATAAGAGACACGCTACCCATCACTCCTCGACAGTAGAATGATTACCATCACGAAATCTCCCACTGTCAACATTCTTGGGTTTTTCATTGACCAGAAACTCAACTGGACTCACCACCTTAACACTGTGGCCACAAAAGCCGGACAGAGATCAAGGATATTGTGGCGAGTAACGCACCTCCTGAGACGTCACAATCTATCCACCACCTGCACGGCATAATTCAGGAGTGTGATGGAATAATCCCCACTTGTCTGGATGGGTGCTGCTCCAATAACACTCAAGAAGATTGATACTATCAAGGACGAAGCAAACTGCTTGATTGACACCACATCTATAAAATATTCAATCCCTTCACCGTCAGCGCTCAGTAGCAGCAGTGCATATTATCTATAAGATACACTATAGAAATGTACCAAAGATCCTTAGACAACACCTTCCTATCCCACGACCACTTCCATCTGGAAGGACAAGGGCAGCACGTGGATGGACGTGGGAACACCACCACCTGCAAGTTCCCCCCCCAAGCCACTCGCAACCCTAACTTGAAAATATACCGTCATTCCTTTCCAGTTGCTGAGTCAAAATCCTAAAATTCCCTGCCTTCAGGTATATTGGTCAACCCACAGCAAGTGGACTGCGGCGATTGCAGAAGGCAGTTCCCCACCACCTTATCAAGTGCAAACAGGGATGGGCTGTCAATGCTGGCCAGCCAGCGAAACCCAAATCCCACAAATGAACTTTGAAAAATCACAAAAACACAGAGCAGGTACAAACGGGCCAATTATCATCTAACATGTCAACTTCTCAATCATAAGTAAAGTGATGGAAGATGTCATCAACAATGCCAGCAAGCAGCACATGCTCATCAATATTCTGCTCAGCGACGCCCAGTTTGGATTCCGCCAGAACCGTTCAGTTTCGAACTTCATTACAGCCTTGTTTCAAACATTTTTGAAAGTGCTAAATTTCAGAAGTAAGTTAAGACCTACAGACCTTGAAATCAAGACTGCAATTGAAAGGAATGGCATCAAGACGCTCGAGGAAAACTGGAATAAATTGGTGTTAGAAGGAAAGCTCTCCGCCGGTTGGAGTCATATATGGCATATAGGAAGACCGTTGTTGTTCTTGGGAGTCAGTCATCTGACCTCCAAAATGTCTCTAGAGGACTTCCTGAGGATAGTGTCGTCAGCTCATCTTTATCAATGATCTTGCCTCCGCACTAAGGTCAGAACTGGAGTTGTTCACTGGTGTTTGCACAATGTTGAACAGCATGCTCGACTCCTCAGATACTAAAACTGTTCATGTTCAAAAGCAGCAAGATCTGGACAGTATCCAGGCTTGGGTTGACAAATAGCAAGTAACATTCATGGGAGACAAATGACAAACTATGGTTATCATCAATAAGAGGCCATCTAACCACCACAATTCATCGCCCCCTACCCCTAGACATTTAATAATGATACAATCACTGATAATCCCTTCTTCAACATCCACAGGGTTACCATTGACCAGAAACTCAACTGGACTCGCTACATAAACATATTGGCTGCAAAAGGAGATTGGAAGCTTGGAATACTGCAGCGAGTAACTCACCTTTTGATTCCCAAAGTATTTCCACAATCTACAAGGCAGAATTCAGGATTGCCATACAATACTCCTCAATTGCCTGTATTGGTCCACTCCAACAACACTCAAGAAGCTTGACACCGTGCAGTACAACGCAACCAGCTTGTCTAGCACCACAATAGCAAGTATCCACTCCTGCCACCACCAATGCTTCGGGGGCAGCAGAGTGTATCATCAAAAATATACATTGCAGAAATTCACAAAAGATCCCCAAAAAGCAGTTTCCAAATCCACAGTCTGAACGGACAAGGCACCAGATAAATAGAACACCACTACAAACATTCACGATCCTTACTTGGAAATATATTGATGTTGGTTCACTGTCGCTTCGTCAAAATCCTGGAATTCTCTCCCTAAGGGCATTGTAGGTCAACCCACAGGAGGTGGATTGTAGAAGACAGGTCATTGACCGCATCTCAAGGGCAAATAGGGATAGGCAATATGCTGCTCAGCCTGTGACACCCACTTCCAACAAAAATGGGATAAGGAACTCGTAGGACGTGGGCATTAGGAATTTATGAGCGTGTGAGACAAAGAGAAAGAAATGATAAAACGTGAAGGGAAATAAGTTCTAAGACAACAAAGACAGATACAAAGAGAGAGGGAGAGACTTACTCTCTGTACTTTCTTGCTAATATCCTTCGACATGTTTCAGTGAGCATCAGCTTCACAATTATATGTTCCTCACCCATCGTCAGGACCCTTGTTTCTTCCATTCATGTCTGTACGCTTGTAACAACTGAACGGTTTTACAGTCTGGTCTCAAGAGAGGAGGAGGGCACAGGGATGGGAAGTCTTTCAGTGTGAGGGGG
Source organism: Chiloscyllium plagiosum (assembly GCF_004010195.1). NCBI lineage: Eukaryota > Metazoa > Chordata > Chondrichthyes > Orectolobiformes > Hemiscylliidae > Chiloscyllium > Chiloscyllium plagiosum. The sequence goes on from NC_057759.1 coordinate 3,209,985, forward strand.
TTTGCAGTAAATGAGGAGGCAGTCAGAGGACGAGGTAGTGGGAGGGACACAAGGGCCCCACACCTGTGAAACCACAGCTCCACTCTTTTCACTACCCTTTCATTGCTGTTCATTTATAGGACCTGGGTAACTCTGGCCGGGCTGACATCTATTGGTGATTCCTTGTTGCTGCCCTTCAGAAGTTTGGATGGGGGAGGGGATGTGATCTCCTTCTTGAGCCGCTGCAGTCCGTCTACTGTGAAGAGGAACATAATAAACTCTAATGGGAGAAAGTCGAGGGTTTTGACTCCACTACAGTGAAAAATGGTCGATACATTTCCAAGTCAAGGTGGTGAGTGGCTCTTGGAGAGGGGCTTGCAAGGAAGTATGCGTGTTTCTTCGTGTGTTGCACTTTTTAATAAGAAGTAATATAATGTTTAAATTTTTTTCTCATGCTAGTACATGTGACAACATATCAAATTCCGTTGTATTCTCATGTATCTGCCATCCTTGTCCTTCGAGATGGAAGTCACCATGGTTTTGGAAGGTTCTGCCTGTTAACCCCTGTTCTTACTTCAGGGAGATGACAGAGAGGCATTGACTCGTAACTGGGACTCTATGAAGGTAATTACTTTAGAGACGACAGGGGTGACAATGTATGTGCCATTTCTGGACATTGCCGCCGATTACAGTATGCTGCATACCAGTTGCAATCTGAAATCGATTAAATATTTAAAGAAAACACGGGATGTGTGCAATGTAGTGAACGGATTTATTCATGATTGAAAAGCGTTGGGTGAGGGCTCGTGAGGACGCACAATATAGATACAGATCCGGACTACAGTAACTGCAGTAACTTCAGGCATTGACTGAGATGCCCCTAGCTGAGGCATACATTTGCTCTTTCACGTTCAATGGGTGTAACGTATGCAGCAAAACAAATGAAATAAGCACTTCTTCGAGAACTCGAACTCACCAGCGTGACATCCTATAATTCTACATATTCCCCTCGGTTGTTTGGCAGCCAATGGATATATATGAGAAACAAAGGCAAGAGTCAATTGCTGGCCACAGTCAGGGGCTGCAACCTTCCCATAATATCATGAGATTTATCCATGAAGTTTAGAGACAAATGTTGCCTCAGCTACTGATAAGCAAACTATATATGACGAACAGAGGACATCCCAGGTGGGTAAATCTGTCGATTTGATGTGATCAAGTATAGGTCTTTGGTGGATATCCCTTGAAATGGGGTGTTTTCAGTGGAAACAATCTGCTGTTTATTTATTGCAAAGGGAAAAAAATCCGAGAATATTAAAGAACTGAAATGGAGTTGTTCACTCATGGGATATGTCTGCAATTGTTCACCAAATACATGGTGACTCGATGGTGGACTGCCAGAACTATCACTGGACTCGCCGTCCAGGACGACCCAGCTCATGTTGAAATTTGAATCATATCCAAATGGTCTAGAGAAGGAAAGGACAATCTACTTCACTAATGTCCATTAGTGAAGATTAGATTAGATTACTTTACAGTGTGGAAACAGGCCCTTCGGCCCAACAAGTCCACACCGACCCACCGAAGCGTAACCCACCCATACCCCTACATTTACCCCTTACCTAACACTATGGGCAATTTAGCATGGCCAATTCACCTGACCGGCACATCTTTGGACTGTGGGAGGAAACCGGAGCACCCGGAGGAAACCCACGCAGACACGGGGAGAACGTGCAAACTCCACACAGTCAGTCGCCTGAGGCGGGAATTGAACCCGGGTCTCTGGCGCTGCGAGGCAGCAGTGCTAACCACTGTGCCACCGTGCCGCCCACTAAGGTTTACTGCTGCCCTTACCTCGTCTGATTTACATGTGATAACAGATTCAATGCTTCACTCTAAATGTCCACTGGGCAGTAAGATATAGAATAACAATTGGTTTTGCCATCGACGGCTGCGCCCCATGAACGGTTATTGTTCATATCAACTGGTGAGTTTATGGTTAAGGTCAGCGTGGCGCTGGAAAAGACGGACTGTTCTACAAAGCCGACAAAGAGACAGGCATAGCTGGGGCCCATGCGGGTGCCCATGGTTACCCCTTTGATCTGGAGTTTGAAATGGTGTAGAAATATTGTTTGTTGACAGTATGAATTCTTCTGAGAATGTAATACATTAGTGATACTTTGCAGTTCTGAGACAGTGTGGCCCTCAGTTGAGGTATTCCCCCCCCCCCCCCCCCCCCCCCACCGTACCCCAGTTTCCACCTTCCAGCTCGGCACCGTCCTCATGACCTACCCCACCTGTTAATCTTCCTTCCCACCTATCTGCTACACCCTCCTCCCCGACCTATCACCTTTACCCCCATATCCATCCACCTGTTGCACTCTCAGCTATCTTCTCCTAGGCCCACCCACCCCTTCAATTGAACTCTCCACACCCGTGGCTCCCAGCCTCATTCCTGATGAAGGGCTTTTGCCCATAACGTAGATATTCCTGCTCCTCGGATGCTGCTGGACCTACTGTGCTTTTCCAGCACACTCTAATCTTGGCACCAATCTCCAGCATCCGTAGTACCACTGCTGCCTGATGAGTTTATGCATTTGTCAGGCTAAAGCTAACAGAATGGAACGTGGTCTTCAGAAGAATGAATTACCTCAATCTGCCCTTCTGAAAGTTGAGGAAGATTGTTTGAAAAGACATGAACTCACTTGAAAAGGCAACAATTAATGTTACTCCATCATTGGCAGTGCCGGACTGCACCATCATCAAGAGCCCAAGAACTACCAACAGGATAGTTCTAATGCTTCACTGATTTTCTGCTGCACTCAGAGGTACCCAGAGGATGAAATCTCCTGATAGGTTAACGCAGACTAATAAATGCAAAGTCCACCAAAACTGAATATGTCTTGCACATGTGCAGGGGCCATTTCTCTAATGATTCAAAGAGTGACACACCCAGACTCTCACAGACTCTCACAGACACACACACACTCGCTTAAACACTGACTCAAATACACTGACATGCACATGCATACAGTCACACACAAAAACACATGACTACACAAACTCACATGCATACATTTGCACATACTGACGTGCAATGACAAGAACAAAGAACAAAGAGAATGACAGCACAGGAACAATCCTTTTGGCCCTCCAAGCCTTCTCTGATCGAAGTCTTCTCTCTAAACCTGTCACATATTTTCTCAGGGTCTGTACCCACTTCCTCCCTGACCATTCATGTATTTGTTTAGATACATCCTAAATGATGTTATAGTGCCCGACCCCACCACCCTCTGCGTAAAGAACTTTCCACCCATATCTCCTCCAAACATTTCCCCTCTCACTTTGAACTCATGACCCCTAATAATTGAATTCCCTCACTCTGGGAAAACCTCTTGCTATCTACCCTATCTATAACTTTTAGTAAGGCGTTTGATAAGTTTCCCCTTGGTACCCTCATGGAGAATGTGCATTTGCATGGGGCACAGGGTGCACTCACTTAACGGATAAAGAACTGGAGGGGCAATAGGAGATTTTGTAGGTCTTAATTCGGGTCCTCCCTCAATCTCCATCTCTCCAATGAAAATAATCCTAATCGATTTAACCTCTCCTCATAGCTAGCACGCTCCATACGAAGCAAACTCCTGGTGAACCTTCTCTGCACGCTTTCCAAAGCATCCGTATCCTTTTGGGTAATGTGTCGACCAGAACTGTACAGTATTCCAAATATGCCAAAACCAAAGTGTGATACAACTGTAACATAACCTGCCAACCCTTGTACTCAATACCCTGCCCAATGAAGGAATGCATGCCATATGTCTTCTTAACCACTCTATTGACCTGCGTGGCCATCTTCTGGGAACAATGGACCGGAACATCCAGATCTCTCTGTACATCAATCTTCTCCAAGACTTTTCCATTTACTGTATAGTTCGCTCTTGAATTGGATCTTCCGAAGTGCATCACCTCGCATTTGCCTGAATTGAACTCCATCTGCCATTTCTCCACTTAACTCTCGAATCTGTCTTTATTCGTCACTATCTGCGATACAACCAAACAGTGTTATCTGCAAACTTGCTAATCAGGCCACCTATACCTTTCTCCATGTCATTTATGTATATCACAAACAATAGTGGCTCTAATACGGATCCCTGTGGAACGCCAATGGTCACTGGTCTCCATTTCGAGAAAATCATTCCCACTACTACTCTCTCTCTCCAGTTCATAATCCGTTGAGTGAGTGCACCCTGTGCCCCATGAAAATTCACATTCTCCATGAGGGTACCAAGGGGAAACTTATCAAACGCCTTACTGAAGTCCACGTTTATGACATCTAGATCTCTTTCCTTATCAATTAACTTTGCCACTTCCTCAAATAATTCTATTAAGTTGGGAAGACATGACCTTCTCACATTAACATACATGAAGTCTCACACGTGCAGTAACACATGCACAATCACGCTGCCAACCATACACATGCACACACACAATACACAACCACACAGAGTCAGGTGCACTCACATGCTCAACCACATCCAAACTCACACACAAAGAGACACTCTGATGCAATGGAGACAGTGTGGGGTAACTTATACTTGTGGTTTCAGCAGTATTCAGCTGCTGGGTTGGCTGTAACATTATAATGGTTATTGTTTGGGATGGCTGAAAGTTTATACTCCGCAGTGTACAACATATGTGTTGTCTACGGTAAAACAATATTGACAGTATTTTTTTTTTACAGTGTGAAATAACAAATATATGAACACTCAGCAATGTGCAAAGTGTCCTGTCTACAGTAATACATACTTATAGTGTGGAACAACTGAGATTTGGGCACTGAGCTGTTGAGGCCTAATATTGACCAGACCAGCCAAAAACTTGTTGTTAACTTTGAGAAGCGACTGCAAAAATATTAGCTGCTTTGCATCCACAATTAAAATAGAGACATCATTCGTTAGTCATTGCATGTCTGTCCAATACTCTGAGAGGTCCTGGCATCCTGGAAGTTGTCAGTTATTTCATTTAATTCTCTACTTTTTCTGCTTTGCCTCCTTCCCAGCCACTCACTCTGATCTTTCCTCACTCTCTTCGTTTTTCTCTCGATCTGCCGACCTCGACTTGGACGCCTCTCCCCAATTTCTCTCTCTCTCTCTCTCTCTCTCTCTCTCTCTCTCTCCATAAATTTCAATTTCTCTCTCATTCCCCTTCTCCTCCTCCCTATTTCCAACTGATTCTCAACAGTTTCCCTGGCTCTTACTTGCACTGTTCCTATGAATCACCATCTACAAACACTCTTTCAGCTTTTTATCTTCATATCACTACTGTTGGGTAAATGTTTGCATTGGGTAGCTCAGTTGGTAGAGTGGCTTGTTTGTAATACAGAGCGATGCTGAGGGCTGAGGGAAACATTGTAAGTGAAAGGGCGAGTAATAGGCTGGGGGTGGAGTTTGCTAATGCTATTCGGCTGGTTTTTAACTAATTCAGCAGACGGATGGCAATCTAAATTATAATTCAAGTAGAGAGGCGATTGAGAATAGGGAGGTCTGGAATACGGTTTCAGGGTCACAAGAGGGCAACAACAAGCAAAACGTTGTTTTGACATGTGTCTATTTCAATGCCAGGAGCATCTGGAATAAAGTGGGTGAACTTGCACTATGGGCCACTACTTGGGATTTTGATGTTGTGGCCATTTCAAAGACATAGGTAGAGCAGGGACAAGAATGGTTGTTGCAGGTTCTGTGATTTAGATGTTTCAGTAAGATCAGAGAACGTGGTAAAAGAGGTGGGAATGTGGCAGTGTTAGTCAAGGACAGCATTATGGTTGCAGAAAGGACGTTTGAGGACTCGTCAACCGAGGTAATATGCGTTGCGATTAGAAACAGGAAAGGATAGGTCACCCTGTTGGGAGTTTTCATCAGTCCTCTGAGCAGTTCCAGAGATTTTGAGTAAAGGATAGCAAAGACGATTCTCAATAGGAGTGAGAGTGACAGGTTAGTTGTTATGGGCGATTAAATTCCCAAATATTGACTGGGAATGCTATAATTCAAATACTTTAGATGGGTCAGGTTTTACCCATTGTGTGCAAGAGGGTGTTCTGACATAGTATGCAGACAGGTAAACAAGGGGCGAGGCCACATTAGATTTAGTACTGGGTCATGAACCCGGCCAGGTGTTCGATTTTGAGGTAGGTGAGCACTTTGTTACTAGTGACCACAACTAAGTTATGTTTAATTTAGCAATGGAAAGGGATACGTATAACCGGAGGGCAAGAGCTACAGCTGAGGGAAAGGCACTTACAATGCGATTAGACAAGATTTCGGATGCATAGGATAGGGAAGGAAACTGCAGGAGATGGGCACAATACAAATGTGGAGCTTATTCAAGGAACAGCTAATGTTTCCTTGGTAAGTTTGTATCTGTCAGACAGGCAGGAAGTTGTTGAGCGCAGCAGCCGTGGTTTACTAAGGATGTTGAACCTCTTGTCAAGCAGAAGAAGACTAATGTTGCGATGAGCTGTGAAGGCTCAGTTAGGATGATTGAGAGTTACAAGGCAGCCACGAAAGATCCAAAGAGAGAGCTATGACAAGCGAGGAAGGTACATGAGAATTTGTTGTTGGATTTGATCAGGGAAATGCCGAAAGCTTTCTCTAGACATATAAGATATAAAAGAATGACGAGAGTAAGATTAGGGTAAATCAAGGACAGTAGTGGAAAGTTGTGCGTGGAGTCAGAGGAGATGGGGAAGTGGTAAATGAATATTTTTCGTCAGTATTCACACTCGAAAAATACAATATGTTTGAGGAGAATACTGAGATGCTGACTGCTGGACTAGTTGGGATTGAGGTGCATAAGGACACAGTGTTCGCAATTCTGGAAAGTGTAAAAATGGATAAATCCCTGGACCAGAGGGTATTTATCCTAGGATTCTCTGGTAAATCAGGGAGGATTATTGCAGAGCCTTTGACATTGATGCTTATGTCGTCATTATCTACAAGAATAGTGCCAGAAGAATGGAGGATAACAAATGTTGTTTCATTGTTCATGAAGTGGAGGAGAGACAACCCTGGAAATTACAGACCCGTGACCCTTACTGTGGTTGTGGGTAAAGTATTGGAAACGGTTATAAGAGATAAGATTGATAGTCACCCAGAGAAGAATAAGTTGGTTAGGGATAGTCAACAGGGTGTTGTTAAGGTTGTGCCTTATTGAGAAGGTGACCAAACAGGTGAATGAGAGTAAAGCCGTTGATGTGGTGTATATGGATTTCAGTAAGATATTTGATAAGGTTCGCCACATTAGGCTATTGCACAAAATATGGAGGCATGGAATTGAGTGTGATTTAGCAGTTTGGATCACAAATTAGTTAACTGAAAGAAGACAGGGGGTGGTGATCAATGGAAAATATTCATCTAGGCACTCACGTACTAGTGATGTTTTGGGTCCACTGTTGTTTGTCATTTACATTAATGACCTCGATGAGGTCATAAAAAGGATGAAATAGTAAATTTGCGGGTGACAGTTAGTCGGTAGAGTTGTGAATAGTGACGAAGAAAGTTGTAGGTTACAGAGAAACATAGGTAAGCTGCAGAGCTGGGCTGAGAGGTGCCAAATGGAGTTTAATGGGAAAAGTGTGAGGTGGTTCACTCTGGAAGGAGCAACAAGAGTACTGGGCTAATGGTAAGAGTTTTGGCAGTGTAGATGAGCAGAGGGATCTCGGTGTCCTTGAAAGTTGCCACGCAGGTTGATAGTGTTGTTAAGAAGTGTTATAAAGATGTGGGTATGCTTTAAGAGAGTTAAAAGCAGTAGAATTATCAGACAGAGCAACCAAATATTCTCAATGAAGTAACAATGTAATACTTCATCGAACAACTCGATTAGCTGATTGCCTGGAAATGAAAAGAAACAGATTTGAAGTAGGCCAATCTGTTTAAAGCATTCCATGAAGAAAAATTCCAATCAAGTTTGAATTAAATATATTGACAATCTTAAAAACCAATGACACAATCCAATGCTCTGGTGTATAGGACCGGGGAAGATGGAACTGTTAGGAGGAGAACTGCCAAACCCCAGCAGGTAAAAAACTGCCTGAACAATAGCTCTCGTAAAAATACCATTTTGATCAGTAACCTGTGAAGCAGAATTCCTAAGAAGAACAAAAGAAGACACAGGAAGATCCAAATAGAAGAATCAATAGCTACCTGTTTTTGAAATAAGAAGTGTTGCTTCGTAAATCTTAATTGGGAATTTTATCAACTAGTATTGTTGAAGTGAAGGTAAAAGATAGGCTAGCATAAGGACTTGTACATAGTCGTTAGATAATTATTCTCTGTTATACTTTCAGAAATAAAGTAGTTAACTTTGACTTTAAAACGCTGTTGGCCAATCGAATTTTTACAGATTACTGCATGGAATGAACCTTTTTGGAGTTGTTGCTTTTAAATTAAGCAGGAGGGTTTACCCCGTGTCGTAACAGAAGCATATGATGTGTTAGCTTTTATTCGTATAAGGACTGAGTTTCTGAGCCATGAGATCATGTCGCAGCTGTACAAAATTCTGGTGCAGCCACATTTGGAATGTTGCATACATTTCTGGTAACCACGTTATAGGAAGGATGTGGAAGTTTTGTAAAGTGTTCAGATGAGATTTATTGGGTTGTTGCCTGGTATGGAAGGCAGGTCTTACGAGGAAAGGCTGAGGGACTTGAGGCTGTTTTCTCTCGAGAGAAGAAGATTGCAATGTGACTTAATTGAGTCATATAAGATAATCAGAGGATTAGACAGGTTGGACATTGAGAGTCTTTTTTTCAGATGGCAATAGCTAGCACAAGGGGACATAGCTTTAAATTGAGGTGTGATAGCTATAGGAGGTAGTTTCTTTACTCAGAAAGTAGTAGGGGTTTGGAATGCACTGCCTGCAAGAGTAGTAAACTCGCCATCTTTAAGGACATTGCAATTGTCATTGGATAGGCATATGAACGAGAATCTGGATCAGTGGTGCTGGAAGAGCACAGCAATTCAGGCAGCATCTGACGAGCAGCAAAATCGACGTTTCGGGCAAAAACCCTTCCTGAATTGCTGTGCTCATCGGATGCTGGCTGAATTGCTGTGCTCGTCGGATGCTGCCTGAATTGCTGTGCTCTTCCAGCACCACTGATCCAGAATCTGGTTTCCAGCATCTGAAGTCATTGTTTTACCTATATGAACGAGAATGCAATAGTATAGTTGAGATGGGCTTCAGATTGGTTCCACAAGTCGGTGTATCATGGAGGGCTGAAGGGCCTGTACTGCACAGTAATGTTCTATGTTCTTATAGAGAGAGGGTTGGAGCATCTGAAGATGGTTTCGGAGACTGGGAGATTTATGGGTGTTAATGAACAGCATAGATACGGGGAGGGTTTTTTTAGTGATTGGAACGAGGTCAGTCAAGTAAACCTCATTAATATGTGTTCCCTGATTGGGACTGTTAACCTGGTTAAATCATGGACTCCTGGCTGACAGAAATGGACAGGACCATCATGAGTTCTGTTCACTATAGGGCTGGCACTGATCGAGCTTGTGGCAGTGTCATGTGCCATTCATGTATAAATAAAAGGTGATTTGGTGACAGGATACCTGCCTTTGTAGGGTTAATTTAATGTTAACATCTGGTAGAGGTTTTAGAGATCAGGAGGGCTGGAGGTGTCTTCACAGATCTGGATGGATATGTAATATGCAGTATTCAGAGAAAGTGCGCAGAATGTGCGGAATTGGGAATGCTGGAGAGACGAGAGGATGTTACAGAGCTGGTTAGGCACTGGAGCAAAGAAAAGTGATGGGCAGCGTTGTAGGTGTTTGAACAAGTTGTAGATATGTTGAACACTGTAGTGGCTGGAGAAGGTTATGTACATAATGAGGTTTGACGGGACAGGAGAGAAATCATGACATTGGTGGTGATGTGAATTGGTGAAGATTGCAAAGGGTGTGAGATTTCTATTAATCGAGCAATAAGACAGAAAGGAAAAGCTGTAAGGACTTGAGAAATACGTTCTACAGAGGGGGGAATGGAGGGCTGGAGGACATTTCAAAGAAAGAAATTTTATATCGCCTGCAAGAGTTACAGAGAGATGGAGGGCAGGAAGAAACTATTGTCTCATTCGATGTAACGGCACTGTTCACCTCTATCGATTAAATCCTAGCCAGAGAAACAATAGCCAACCTGCTGGACATACAGAACAGACAACAAGACGGGGAACCTATCAACAAAGACTGCATACTCAAACTACTGGACCTGTGCCACACAACACACTTCACATTCAACAATCAAATATATGAACGAATCAACGGCACACCCATGGGCTCACCCATCTCTGGACTCATAGCAGAAGCGGTAATGCAAAGATTAGAACAAACAGTCTTACCACAAATGCAACCCAAACTCTGGGTCAGATATGTAGCTGACACCTTTGTAATCATTAAAAACACAGAAATAGAAAACACACACCGGATCATCAAAGCCACACTCACAGGAAGCAGATTCACAAGAGAGGAAGAAAAGGAAAACCAACTCCCATTCCTTGAGGTGATGGTACAGAGAAAACCGAACGGAGAATTCATCACAAAGGTATACAGGAAAACCACACACACAGACCCAAGTCCTGAACTACGAAAGCAACCACTCCAACACACTCAAAAGAAGTTGCATCAAGACACTGTTCAAAAGAGCCACAACACACTGCAGCACACCAGCACTGCAAAAACAGGAAGAAGAACACCTCTACAATGTATTCACCAAAAACGGATACCCCCGCAATTTCATCAACAGATGCCTAAGGGAAAGACAACAGAATGAGGACATGCCACAACCCAAAGGATGAGCCACCTTACCATACATCAAGAACATTTCTGAACTGACAGCCAGACTACTACGACTACTCATAACAGCACACAAACCAACAGCCACTCTCAGACAACAACTCACCAGGACAAAGGACCCGATACCCAGCATGAGCAAAACCAACGAGGTGTACAAAATCCCATGCAAGGACTGGAACAAAACACTACATAGGACAAACAGGAAGACAGCTAACGATCAGCTTCCATGAACACCAACTAGCCACGAAACGACACGACCAGCTATCCTTAGTAGCCACACACACAGATGATAAGTAACATGAGTTTCACTGGGACAACACTATTATTATAGGACAAGCCAAACAGAGAAGAGCCAGGGAATTCCTCGAGGCATGGCACTCATCCACAGATTATATCAACAAACACATCAACCTGGACCCAATATACCGGCCACTACAGCGGACAGCTGGAACTGACAACGGAAGCGACACAGACAAACCACTATCAATGCCGGAGGAAACATCACAGAAGCGCTTCACAGGAGGCTCCCTAGCACTGAGGATGTCACCTAGACAGGGGACGAAACGTCTGCAACACAACTTCCCAGCTCGGCGAACAGAACCACAACAACAGGGCAGCATTGGCTCATGGAGGTTACAGAGAATCATAGAAAGCCGATAGTGTGTAAACAGGCCACTTGGCTCCAATTCCACACCTACCCTGCGAAGAGTAACCCACCCAGACACATCCATCTACCCTATATTTTCTCCTGACTAATGCACCTAACCCACCCATTCCTGAACATTATGGGTAATTTAGCTCAGCTAATTCACCTGGATTGTGGGAGGACACCGAAGCACCCGAAGGAAATCCACGCAGACACAGGGAGAATGTGCAAACTGTTTGCAGTCGCTCACAGCTGGTTTTCAACATGGTTTCCTGGCGATGTGAGGCAGCAGATCTAACCACTGGGCAACCATGCTGCCGTGCAGCGCTCGGAATCTATCGCATGGGATTGATGATGTTACAGAGACAGGATGTTATTGGATTTGGAGGACTTTCAAGTATCACACTGAACGACACAGACATCTTTTGGCACAGAAGGATGTCATGTGACCGATTATAGTTACACCAGCTCGTCAACTGGACTCTATCCTGTGTGTAATGTTCTCCTCCTTCTTCCATATCCTTACACATTATTTTCGTGTCAATAATCATTCATTCGCCTCTTGAATATTTCCATCATACATGTATCTATAAAACATCCAAGCAAATGCTAACTACTCGCAGAGAATTGTTTTCCAGATATGAATCCTCCTTCTCATTCCAAACCTGCTTTACTCCATCTTTTAATCCGCTCAGCCTGAGGTGTCCACAGAAGATTCTGGGACAGTTCTCTATTGGCTCTCAGGGTTTTCATAACTCCCTTCGTCCCACCCCGCTGTCACCATCTTCCCTCTGAATCTTCTGCATTCCTCCTGGTTCACAATTTGATTCTCTACCTGACATCGATTCGATTTTCTTCTCCATCATCGGGGGACAGTTGGGTTTGTTTATCCAGCCCTTCCTACTTGAGAGACCATTCCTCGGCTGTACCTAAACCATCTCCTCATTGTTCAATTTTTCTTTTTCTGATAAACTTGGTGTTCCAGTCAAAACTTCCTGGCTTCATTCTTGCCCCATTGAAGGCTGCTCTCAGTCAACTAATTTTTCTCATTCTCAATTATTGCAAACCATTCTCTATCATCGTCATGAACTTCCCAATAAAATTATCACTGTGTCCCAAAACGTTCCTCTACTGACATTAGATCCACTTGCCCCACCTCTACTCCAAGGGCCAGGTCCAACAGGATATGCTATCCCGGGCTGGACACGTTATTCTGCAGTAAGATCTGTTCCCTGCTATCCAGGAACATTCGCCCCTCATGACCCCGCACGACTAGTATCACAGTCTATATCTGAATAATTTAATTTCTCAATATAACTACTCTGTAGTACTGTCATCGCTCTCTAATATCCCTGTATAGTTACTCTCTTCATCCTGGCCAACTGGTTGTTGGCCTCCAGATGGTACCTCACAATGTAATTGTATACTTTTGTTCTGTAGCTCCAATTAAATTCATTCTATCATTGGACTCCTTCAATAACACTAATCTTGACCAATTCTTCTATCCTTCATCCTTTCCCTACCCTTTTATCGTTTCTGAATACTTTATACCCAGCAATATTTAAAACCCTGTCCTGCCGTTCCTTAAGCCAGCTCTCAGTTATCAGTACATTAGATTTCCACACAGAAAACTGCATCTGTAACTCCCCAGGCTCCAAGTACTCACGTCCATACAGAGTATTAAAGATTTAGAATTTCTTTCTTAATCTAACTTCCACAGTTAAACTTGTTTTTGAAAATTAGTACCAGCTGCACCTCCAAGTATTTTGTGAATCCTGGTAGTCTCCTCCACTATTCCTTCCTGGATCCAACACACACGCTAAGTTATTTTCAATCCCTCCCAAATTTCCGACAAGGAAATCAATCCTAGCTCTGTCACATGTTCTCTGACCTGTCTTATACAGTTGCTGCCTTCTCCAGAACCAGTCTCAATGTCTCGGGAACTTGAAGCCCTTCCTGATGCATTATCGTTCCAATCACAGTCTCATCAACCTAAAACTTCGAGTTTTGTTCTCACTTGTACATGGCACTGGAGGGATTCCAGGGATTGAGATCCTGCTGTTAACCATCCACCTAGCTCCTTAAGTTCTGATTACCAGAACAATTCACCTTTCCTATCCATCTCATTTCTACCAACATGGACATCACCTTTGAATGCTCACTGTCCCCCAAGCGAATGTCTTGCAGACACAATGACATCCTTGACCTCACAATCCGGGAATTAATTTCACAGAAACGCTTACATCTTCTTCAATTTACTGAATTCCCTGTGACTATTGCTCCTCCTTCCATCTCCTTCCCCTCCTGTACAGTCAGGCCGCTTGTTGTGACACAAACATGGCTCTGACTGCACTCTCCTGAGCATCTAGCCCCTTCATCAGCTTCTAAACTAGAAACCGAATTGTGAGTCAGACATTAGGCTATTCCTATATTCCCTGGCTGTGTCTCTTCGATTGACTGGGCGCCCATTCCCTTCCTTCTTCCAGGCTGTCATGTCTGCAGGGTGATTTTCTCACTTTATGTGCTATCCACATAACTCTCACTGCTTGCAGACCAACAGCATTTTAGGTTATTATGGGGTTAATTTTCCTTGAGGCATCAAACACTGAAATCTTTTAAAAGTTTGATGGATTTTCTTAAAAATATTACAAACCCAATCCTCCTCTTTTTTTCTCTCTCTGAGAAACAATCAGTTTGGTTTGGTTGGTATCCGTACCGGGATTTGTGACCAGGTTAAGATAACAGGGAGAGGCATGTGATTTTGGGTTAATCTTGAATGAAATGCTGAAAGATCGTTTGGTGTGTGGGATTAATGATTTAACCATGTAAGAATGCGGGTCATCTTAATCCCGAGAAGACTTCAAACAGGCAATACAACTGACGTTGACATTAGAAAATGTTGATATCACTTTCCGTGTGATCAGGACGTAAATCTGCAATTTTGCAAGTCCTGACCAGTACCATCTGCCTTACAGGCAAGAGTAGAGGCGCCGCTCTGGAGGCTCGAAAATTAAGGAATCATCAAACCAGTGCAATGTGTGGAATGGGCAGCACCAGGTGTAAAGGTTGTGAAACCTGCCCGCGTTTCTGGAGATTATAAGTAAGTGCAGCATGGGAGCAGCAGGGCATCCCAACGTAGTTCATCTCTCCGACTGAGCTTTGCTGACACCATTTGAGAGTCGACAGTCGCAGAGCGTCATGCAGGACATATCCTGAATAGAGTGACATTAGTTCAGAGCTCAGGTAAACCCCACAACAAAGCTAATTGTCGGTTGAGGGGTAAAAATGTCTTCGGAATCTCGGCTGTCAAGCCATCTTTGGACTCCAGACAACAAAGGAGTCCTGCAAGGCCTGACTTGATTGCGAGAACCCATACAAGATTAGCCAGGAGAGTGCACAGCCTAGAAATGCACCTACATGTGTGGCAGAACAGGTAAATTGCGTAGCAACATTCAAGTCAGATTCAATTAAAATAAATGGCAGGTTAAATGTCACCCAGTTCTCACAGATGTCAATATAGCGGCAATTGTGTCAATGGCTAAGAGTGAGAGCGTACATGAAGTAGCCATTGCAACTTAATGGTATGATTTCTGTTCCAGTCTCCTTCGAGAAGCAGTTGCTGCAGTTCCCACTTGCTGTTGCAAAAGCCTCGCCCCCAAGCCCATTGGGAACGAATTGGTTGAGGAAGATTCATCGTGACTGACCCAACATTTTTGGAACAGAAAATCGTTGCCAATTTGAAGTCCAAATTAAATACCTAGAAATGTTTCTGGAGGGGCTAGGGAACTATCAAACGCGTTGATATCACTTTACATGTGACCAGGGCGCAAGTCTGCAAATTTGCAAGGCCTGACCAGTACCATCTGCCTTACAGCAAGAGTAGAGGTGTAGCTCAGGAGGGTTGAAAGCAAAGTAATAATCAAACCAGTGCAATTTGTGGAATGGGCAACACCAGGTGTAAAGCTTGTGAAACCTGTCCACCTTTCTGGGGGTTATAAGCAAATTATAAACAACTTCTCGCAGGTGAAAGCATGCTCAATTCTTCGCATCGAGGACTCGAAAGATAAACTGGTGAGGTGGGGTGGAGAGATGTTGACGGGCGTGGGTGAATGCTTCCATCATGAAGCTGGACGTAAGTCAAGCCAACCTGCAATTTTGAGTAGATGTGGAGTCCTAGAAATATGCTACAATTAATGCATGTAATGGGTCACACCAATAGGTACGACTGCCATTTTGGGGTACAATCAACCTGCAGCCTTTTCCAGCAGAAAATGGAGAACATTTGACATGGGCTACCTCGGGTTGGCATTTATCTGAATGACGTGTCACTAACAGGGAAGACCAGCAAAATCTCTTGGAGACCGTGGCCATAGTGCTTGAACATTTCTTCAGGGCTGGTGCTCGCCTTTGAAGGGAAGGACGAGTGAATCCGGCGCCCTAAGTAGCCTACAGGAGCCAGAGAGTCGACAAAGCCGGGATAAACCAGTTGGTGATCAAAGATGTCCTGGCTCACATGTCTGTGCCGGAGCTTATGTTTTCTTTGAATTGGTGAATTATTACAGGACATTCATAAGTAATCTGGCCCACACCTTTGAGCTCTTGCATCTGCTATTGTAAGGGTTCAGTCTTGGAAGTGGTCATATTGCCAGGAAGTAGCCTATAGAGAAGTGGGGAAGAAAAACAGCTATTGTCATCTACCGTGTTGACTCACTATGATCCCAAGTGAGGGGTGGTGCTGACATGCAATACCTCCTTATATGGATATCGGACTCGTGTTGGTTCATTGGTGTCCCAATGGAGAGGAACGTCCAACAGTGTATGCTACCTGGGCTTTGGCTGATGCTAAATGCAAATGCCGAGATACAGCAGGTTTGGCTGTCATCTTTGGTGTAATTAATTTCCAACAATATCTTTACGGACTAAACTTGGCACAGCAACGGTAAGGAGGATAAGGAGGGTGTGCTAGGTAAGGAAGGCCATAGCTTCTGGTCGAATTCAGCTGTGAATCTGTATTCTCAGTGCCTTGAATAACAAGTTGCAAAACCCTCCAGGAGGCCAAGTGGCTGCTGCAGAAGCCTTGAGCTGCCTCACACTGTCACATACTGCAATAGTGCCAGTTCCCCGGAAGAGGCCATTCCATTTTTAAACTTTCGGTCCATCCGTCCACTCACCATTGACAATATCCAACTGTGCATACACACAAATAAATCGTCCTGCCAAAATTAAAACAGCTGAAGTTAATGGGAGAAACAATCAGGCCATCACAACTAGAACTGAAACCTTCCTGGACCCAGTGATATCACATAAGCCTGCAGGACCGCATATTATTATGGGGAGCAAGAGTTATTCTCCTGAGAAAACATCCTCGGCAGATACTGGCTGAACTCCAGCAGCATCATCCAGGGCTTTCCAAGGTGAAGTTGTTGGCAAGACGTTCCGTCTGGTGGTCAGTATTAGATATCGACATTGCTGGATTGATGGATCAGTGACCACAGAGAAAACAAAGATAAAACTTACCGCCAGCAGTACCTCCATCACCGTGGGAGTGGCCAAGAAAACCCTTGGACTCGCCTACACATCAAATATGCCAGCATTTTTAGAAATGAATTTTCCTGGTTGCTGTGGATGCCCTTTCAGAATAGTTGGACATGAATAGCGTTTGTCCGGCAAATGTACGGATATCGATTGAAAAACTGCGAGCATCGATTTTAATGGGGGGTGAGAACAATGAACTTTGCACTGAACTGTTTCGTCCTCCAGCCCGTTAACCCTGCCTATCTCTGTTATGAAAATCATCTGGGAGAATGCTACCGCTCTCTGTAACATGTGCTGCAGGGTTTAAAATTCTGCCGATCTTCGTGTGCTCCTCCAGTACCTACAACTGCTCCTGTCTCTGCAACCTCGTCCCACACACTGAAACCTCTTCCGACACGACATTCCCTGCCTCAGTTACATTTTGTGGCTTCTACGAACCATCCTGTCTGTGGTATCCTCTTTACTTCATCAGCCCTCGCTATCTCTGCAACTTCCACCAGCCTCCATAATCATCTTTACCTTTATAAACTACTCCAATCCCTCCAGTACCCTTTCTCTATACACCCCTCCAATCCCTATGTCGCTCCCCAACTATTGAGCGTGTTTCAATTCCGACAAACTGTGCCAGTCTGCAGCTCTATGACCCACTCCCGCCCCAGATCATACACGTCTCCCTATCATATACTAATGTGCGAACCTCTCCAGCAACTACAACATTGCATTTCTCAGTTTACTCCTCTACTCCCGACAGCCATCCCATTCTTTGTAAACGTGCACCTCAAACCCTTTCCCTTTGTGTAATTTACTCCTTCCCTTTTTAAACTGCCCCAAACCTTCCAAACTACTCCATCTCTATACACTACTGCAGCTCCTACAGTCCCAAACTACCCTTAAACTGCAGAGAACCTATCAACCTTCCTAACTGTGTAATCACTTTAGGCCCCTGCAACATTCTCGATCTTCAATGTTTGTGAGAAGATTTGTAGCTCGGTTGCTCGTTGTTGTGGTTCTGTTCGCCGAGCTGGGAATTTGTGTTGCAGACGTTTCGTCCCCTGTCTAGGTGACATCCTCAGTGCTTGGGAACCTTCTGTGAAGCGCTTCTGTGATGTTTCGTCCGGCATTTATAGTGGTTTGAAACTGCCGCTTCCGGTTGTCAGTTCCAGCTGTCTGCTGCAGTGGCCGATATATTGGGTCCAGGTCGATGTGTTTGTTGATATAATCTGTGGATGAGTGCCGTGCCTCAGAGAACAGCCAGGGAATTCCTCGAGGCATGGCACTCATCCACAGATTATATCAACAAACACATCGACCTGGACCCAATATACCGGTCACTACAGCGGGCAGCTGGAATTGACAACCGGAAGCGGCAGTTTCAAACCGCTATAAATGTCGGAGGAAACATCACAGAAGCGCTTAACAGGAGGCTCCCAAGCACTGAGGATGTCACCTAGACAGGGGACGAAACGTCTGCAACACAAATTCCCAGCTCGGCGAACAGAACCACAACATTCTCGATCTGTGGAACGTTTTACAATATCTGCGACTCTCCCATTCCAGTTCCCCCAAGACTCACCATCTACGTAACAGCGTCCCGTCGCTATCACTGACCCTGTCAATGTAAGCTCCTCCATCTATCTTGCCAGCATACCCTGGATCGCTTGGTAATTTACCTTCTCAGTTTCCCACGTGAAAACTTGTCAAAAGACCTTACTTAAATCTACGTAAAGTGCAAACAATGACCTACCCAAAAGCAAACATTCCATCACCTTCTGGAAAATTTGTGCTAGACTTGTTAGACAGGACCATCCCCTAGTATAGACAAATGACTAAACCTTACTCTTCTATAAACTTCGCTGTTCTTCTCACTCCCTCTTTCCTTGTCATCCAGTCCTGAATATTCCAAGGCATCAATAGGTATCTGGGCTTGTTGTTTCGAAATTATATCCCAAAGGGAACATGTTGGGCCTATAATTCTAACCGTACATTTTTGAGTAGCTCCACTCTTTCTCTCTAGATTTAACCTCAAGTAGCTATTTCTGATCTTATTTTTTTGGCCAGAACTTGCCTTTCTTTTTCAATTTAGCTTACTCCAATACAAAACTCTTTCTTGCAGACCAATTTTACCCTTTTCCATGTCATAGTATTGTGATCACTACCAATAACGTTCTCCCTTACTGTCATGTCCAAAGTCTGTACAGCTCCATTCCCAAGATTTACATCCAAACTGTATTGTTCCTTGTAGGAAAACCTGCATGAAAGATTCTCAGTTATGTAAGGCTGCCCCTCTAAACCCTTTCTACTGCTAAGACCGTAATTAATGTTGGGGGAAAAAGAAAAAAAAATCCCATATAATTACCGAATTTGCAATTGAAAACATATTATAAATTGACTGCATTTATGATCCTCAACTGCCACTGGCTGTTAAGGGCCTACAATATACTCCTACCCGTGTGACTGCCGCTTTTGATGGTAATTCCATAAATTCCCCTCCTTACTGCAGTACCTGTTACCATAACTAATAATGCGATGCAACCTCTGTGTTTGTACTCTTCTCTGTTTTGGCTGGTGACCCTGTATGCTGGTGTATAAAGCTGCTGGGGCGTCATTTCCTCAAGCAGGTCTCTGTGATGGCAGAAACTATTGAAGTTCCCTGTGTCAGTCTATGCTCTTAACCAATCTGCTTTAGCTCTAATATTTCTGACATCCAACCACGCCTTGCACGATTGAGACATGACAATCGTAAACCTGCTTTGCCTTGGTTCATTTACCATATTATGTTGCGCTTTTATTGAGCTAATTTTGTTTGAACTCTGTTGAAACACGTGAAACTCCTCGCAACAGCACATGTCCTACCTGTTAATTGATCACATTCGGATTCGGGATTTCTGGTGTGCGTGGAGAGACCCCACCTTCGCCAGAAATGATGCATGTGGTCCAGAAGCAAAATCTTCCCAATTCTTCGGCCAATCGTCCATCTGCTGTATTCACCTGTTTCTGTGCTCATTAGCCCATGGCATTGTGCATAAGCTTGAGATTATAACCTTCAAAGTCTTACTTATTGATATTGTAGATACCCGTACTGGTTATGCAAGGCCTTATCCCTATTACTAGCTATGTCACTAATCCGAATGTCTGCCTTATTATCGTTTCTCTTCAAGATGCAATGCAACCGGCCAGTAGCATCAGGGAGACAACATACCACCTTGGAAAATTGCCTGCGGCTACAGAAGCGCCGATCTTAACTGATGAATCGCGTATCACCATTGATCCATCCTTCTTGTTTCCTTCTTTCAGTAAGACCAGCCCGTTTTGGATGCAAGAAGGATAATCCTCACTGCATTTTCTAGACGTGCCAACCCACTCCTAAATTCCAGAACAGAAAACCGACTTGTGAGTGGGGCCACAGGAGTCTTCTGTACTGTATACTGTTTCTCTTTCACTGCCGGGTGATCAGCCTTTCTTATTTATTCATTTTGTATGACGTGGGGGTCACTGGCAAGCAAGTATTTATTGCCCATTCCTCGTTACCCATGAGAAGGTGAGTGTGAGCTACCTTCTTAAACCGCTGCAGTTCCCCTGCAGAAGATTATCCCACAATGCCATTAGAGGGAAGGAATTCGATGATTTTGTCCCAGTGACAGTAAAGGAATGGCGATGTATTTGCGACTCAGAATGGTGAGTGACTTGAAGGGAAATTTGAAGGTGGTTGTATTCTCAAATATCTGCTGCTGTTTTCCTTTTAGATGGAAGTGGTCCTGGGTTTGGAAGGTGCTGTCTAAGGATATGAGGTGAATTTCTGCAGTGCATCTTGTAGATAGTATACACTGTTTCTACTGAGCGCTAGAAATGGAGGGACTGGCTGCTTACGGATGCAGTGTCAATCAAGGAGACTGCTTTGTCCTGGCTGGTTTCAAACTTCTGGAATATTGTTGGGTCTGCACTCATCCAGGCAAGTAGGAAGTATGACATCATACTCCTGACGTGTACCTTGTAGATGGTGTAAAGTTTTTGAGGAGTCTGGAGGTGAGTTAGGCCGCAGAATTCATGGCCTCTGATCTGGTCTTGTAATCACTGCGTTTATGTGGTGAGTCCAGTTGAGTTTCTGATCAGTGATAATTCCCAGAATGCTCCGAATGGGGGATTCATTGATGGTAACTTCATTGAATGTCAAGAGGCTATATTTGGCACGAATGCTACTTGCCAGTTGTCAATCCAAGTCTTGATATTGCCTCGATCTTGGTACATTTGGACACGGACTGCTTCAATTCCCTGAGGAGTCTCGAATGGTGTGGAACAGTGTGCAATCATCAGTGAGCATCCTCCTTCTGACCTTATGATGGATGGAAGGTCACTGATGGCGCAGCTGATGGTTAGGCTGAGGACCCTAACCTGAGGAACTCCTGCAGAGATGTCCTGGAGCTCAGTTGACTGACCTCTAACAAACAGGTATGACTCTAAACAGGTATACCTGATGTGGCAGGTATGACTCTAAACACTGGAGACTTTGCCTCATGATAACCATTGTTTCCAGTTTAGCTAAGCTGCATTGAAGGGCCATTGGTGGAATGCAGCCTGGATGCCAAGAGGCGTCACTCTCATCTCACCTGTGGTCGTCAGCTCTTTAGTTTGGACCAGGGCTGTAATAATGGTAGAAGCTGAGTGGCCCTGGCTGAACCCAATTTGGGCGTCACTGAGCAGGTGCTACTTGATAGCGCTGTTGATAACAACTTCCATCATTTTACCAATGATCGAGAGTAGACTGATGGGGCATTAATTGTTTCAAGACCTGTGAGCAACTTTTTTTTTCTTTTTTTTGACAAGGGCACTTGCGATTACGAGATGAAAAGAACAGATAAGACGAACAATTCGGAGTATCACCCATTTCTGTAATTATGGAGAAATACATATTTGGAGTAATATAAGAGGATGCAGAAATTAAGATCTTAATTACCAACATAATACTGCGTCTTGTCAGTTCACTGCCTTGTTCTGCATCACATGCAATGGAGACTGTGAAGCCAGAGTCAGGTCTTTAAAATTCACTGGGTGAAACTGAACACAGAATTGAAAAGCTTAAATCTGGGCATTTCAGGCCAGAAAGCCGTCATTGAAGTATTCTACTTTCAAATATATTTCTCATCAACCTGTTCAGTTATAACACTACACTTTAGAAACAGGTAGGACCTGAACCCAGGTTGTCCTAGTACTGCGATTAGGACACTACCAGTGCACTGCAAGAACATTCAGAAATTGATTTTTAGACTCTGTCTTTGCATGCATGGTAACTGATTTAACTTAAAAATGACACTGCCAGTTCTTAATTATTCAACTTGCAAAGTCCATGCCAGCCATTTTGTTTTTAAATAGGCCATTTCCTTTTCTCATTTCCTCTGGTTGGAATGCCATGCTTCCAGTAATACTTGTGCATATCTCTGTTTGGCTTGACCTAGGATGGATTTGTTGTCCCAGTCGAAGTGGTGTCCTTCCTCATCCATATGTAAGGATACTAGTGAGAGTGGGTCATGTCGTTTTGTGGCTAGTTGATGTTCATTTATCCTATCAACAAACACATTGACTTGGATCCCATTTACCACACCCTGCGAAAAAGAATAGGAAATAACATCACCATAGGAAATGACGTCGCCGCATGAAATAACATCACCAACCCTAGGAAACTCAAACATATACATGTAAATACAAAGTGGGCTACGCCACCAGTGCTTCGTTCGGCGACTCACTGAGTATGATGACAAAATGTCTGAGAGCGAAACTTCCAGCTCAGCGAGCAAACCTACATCCAAAACCTCAACCTGAGGTATAAATCTTCTCAAAACTAGTTAAATTTTAATTTCATAACAATATTGATTGAAACGTTTTTTCAGTGGACTTTTGCTAATTTTTGTTGTACATAAGGTGTTTTTAAAAGCATTTGAAGGAGTCGACAGGGCACTGAGATTTTCTGACATTACCTGTTTCACAACAGAATGGTCTAGAACATAGAACATAGAACATAGAAGAATACAGCGCAGTACAGGCCCTTCGGCCCTCGATGTTGCGCCGATCCAAGCCCACCTAACCTACACTAGCCCACTATCCTCCATATGCCTATCCAATGCCCGCTTAAATGCCCATAATGAGGGAGAGTCCACCACTGCTATTGGCAGGGCATTCCATGAACTCACGACTCACTGAGTAAAGAACTTACCCCTAACATCTGTCCTATACCTAACCCCCCCCCCCCCCCTTAATTTAAAGCTATGCCCCCTTGTTAATCTCTGCACAGTATCTCTCAAAGAAAGCTGCTCTCTGCACAGTATCTCTCTCAGAAAGCTGCTCTCTGCACAGTATCTCTCTCAGAAAGCTGCTCTCTGCACAGTATCTCTCTCAGAAAGCTGCTCTCTGCACAGTATCTCTCTCAGAAAGCTGCTCTCTGCACAGTATCTCTCTCAGAAAGCTGCTCTCTGCACAGTATCTCTCTCAGAAAGCTGCTCTCTGCACAGTATCTCTCTCAGAAAGCTGCTCTCTGCACAGTATCTCTCTCAGAAAGCTGCTCTCTGCACAGTATCTCTCTCAGAAAGCTGCTCTCTGCACAGTATCTCTCTCAGAAAGCTGCTCTCTGCACAGTATCTCTCTCAGAAAGCTGCTCTCTGTACAGTAT
>NC_057759.1:3235266-3258354 GCF_004010195.1 Chiloscyllium plagiosum
AATGCCTTGCCAGTAGCAGTGGTGGACTCTCCTTCATTATGGGCATTTAAACGTGCATTGGATAGGCATATGGAGGATAGTGGGCTAGTGTAGGTTAGGTGGGCTTGGATCGGCGCAACATCGAGGGCCAAAGGGCCTGTACTGCGCTGTATTCTTCTATGTTCTATGTTCATGCCTCACCGCATCATAATTTCCTTGCCCCCAGCTATAACTCTTGCCCTGTAGTGCACTCTTATCTCTCTTCATCACTAGAGTAAAAGTCACCGAATTGTGGTCACTGTCCCCAAAGTGCTCACCTACCTCTAATTCTAACACCTGGCCTGGTTCATTACCCAGAACCAAATCCAGTATGGCCTCACCTCTTGTTGGCCTATCTACATATTGTGTCAGGAAACCCTCCTGCACACATTGGACAAACACTGACCCATCTAACGAACTTGAGCTATAGCTTTCCCAATCAATATCAGGAAAGTTAAAGTCCCCCATAACAACCACCCTATTACTTTCACTCTTCTCTTGAATCATCCTCGCAATCCTTTCTTCTACGTTTCTAGGACTATTAGTTAATTGTCTTTCTCCCATTGTCAGCTTCATAGACTCGAACGGGAGTAATTGAAAACATAATGGCAATTTACTCCTGTACTACATCACAGTTTGATTGTTGTCATAGAGTCCTATAGCATGGAGACAAGCCCTTTGGCCCAAACTGGTCCATGCCATCCACAACGTCCGCCCACGCTAACCCCATTTCACTACACTTAGCCCATATCCTTCTGTGCTTCCTATCCTATCTTGTGTTGACAATGCAGCATCGACTGCCCTCTGACTGAAACGGTAGATCAGATACATAAAACAAATTTCTGAGAGAAACAGATGTAATGCGAAGTGGAACCATCATTTTCAATAGTCAGGTAGACAAACTGGGGAGAAGATGTGTGTGCGTAAGAGAGAGAGAGAGAGAGAGAAAGAGAGAGAGTCATCGAGAGAGAGTCTGTGAGAGAGAGAGACAGGGAGCGAAGGAGAGAGTTAAACAAGCAGTGAAAGGCAGAGAAGGAGAAGGAGACAGTGTGAGATGGGCCATCGTATGAACCATAGCATGAATTTATTGAGTAACAGGAGATGGTGCAATATCTGTGATGGCCAAACTGAATTTCGAAATGTAAGATGTTGTAATTGCGTATAAGTTTGAAGCAATCTTGAATTTCACAGGCTGAATATTTTTAGAAATAAATCAAACATGATACAAATGAACCACAAAACACACCGTGCTGGCTTAATGGCACTGACATTTGTTATCTGATACTACATTTCAATGGATATCCAAAAATGCATGACCCTAACGTAACAGGTCCCCACACAGCACTAAAAGTAGAGAATCGGACCACTGAGATGATGCATGAGCAAGTTCTATTAAGGAGAGAATATCTTCTGTTGTTTTCTGAAGTTTACTGTCAGGCTCTTTAGACATTTGAGGGCACTCTTCAACTCCGCCCTGAATTTACTCTGAGTTCCAGAATTAATTAATTGGTTGATACAAGAAATCAAAAGCTGAAGCATGATTCCGATCTCTTCCAGAATAAAGTTTGATTCGTTAGAATTGTTTCCCGAATAATAACAGACTCTCGCAATCATGACGTACAGGAAAGTTATGAGATCACAAATCCATAAGAGTATGAGGTTCCCTGAGATGGTGAAGAGTAAAACAATAGACTTTCTGCGGTAGGGTCACATTTACCTCTATTGCTCTGGATCCGTAGATTCCTGCGAGCTTTACTGGCCGCGAGAATGTGCCTGGCAGTCCGGGCATTGAGCAGCAGAATCAGCGTGAATGCGAGACAAGGTGTTAAAATACGAAGAATCAGGTCATATGCTACCCAAGCTGATGACGTATAAAATATGATTTTTAACGCTGCAAAGCCAGCGTATATTGTTAATTATGTACAAAGGTTCATATATGAAATGCAGGAAAGAACATATAAAACAGCACACTATAAAAACCACTCCAATTTCATATGCTGCAGTTTTCTCTGTGCAATACTTTTCTTTCATCTTCTGGCAACAAATAGCTATAAATCGATCAAAAGTGAAAGCCACTGTTAGCCAGGCGGAGCTGCCTAATGCTACAATGTTTAAGACAGCACGGAAACTGCATAACGGTGTAATAGAAAGGAAACTGACCGGGAAGTAAATACCACAAATCCTGTTTAATAGCACAGCGGCAAAAATGACAAGAAGATTGGATACTGCCATCGATATCAGGTGCCGAGTGACACATCTAGAGAGACCGCATCTTCCTTGGGACAGAACCGCAATGGCCACCATGTTAGCTGTAACATGGTGGAGTGAAAAGGGTGAGGGTACAGAAAAAGCGGGAAAGTGCTTTGTTGGGGGTAGGAAAGGTGGGGATGGGAGGTCAGGAGAACTGCTGGTTGGGATAGAAAATAAAAGCCTACCTATTCAAAAGACAATCAGATTTTATGTAGTTTTCTTAAGATCAATATCCAATACTCATTTGAAAACTAATACTTTCCTAGCCTGTACGGTTTCTTTGCTGGCAGTATGCAGGCTCATTAATCATTGGCATGCCGATATGAGTTAATAACATGGAACTTAATAAGAATAGTGAGCATACCGTATTTTTTTAAATGAAGACTTGAATTCCTTTTGTATTGCATACCGCAAAGGGGCTGAAACACCCTTCTCCCAGTTCGGAAGGCAAAATTATTAACTTATGAACATATGGCAATGAACCTGTTCTAAAATATATTCAGAGGTTAAAAGAAAACTGCAGATTTTGGAATGCAGGCAGGAGACTGGAAGAACACTGCAGGCCAGACAGCATCAGACGGTGAAGAAGTCGACGTTCGGTTGAAACCTTTCTTCAGAACCATCTTGAAGAAGGATTACACCCAAAACCTTGTCTTCTCCACACGGAAATATATTCAATCAGACAAAGAAGAATAGGTTGTTAGTCTTCTGTAAAGGTTGGCTGTCACGATTGATATCTCTCCATGATTATTCGTGGAGCGTACTTGGGAAGTCACGTACCCTACTTGGTACAGAGCTGAACCACGAGAGGTGGCAGAATTTGAAGTCTGAATCGTAGAAGGTAATTTCCTCATGTGTTGACTAACAGCAGAAACACCGCCGCTAAGCATGAGACTATCGCTTTGAAAAGGTTATATTTTAAATTTAATGGAGCAACATGTAAATGAAATAATTTCAAATAGGGAGATACGTTCAAAACAACCGTTGACACATAAATAACAGTGGATCTTCATTTCCACTTTAATGTGTGTGACAAATTCCTCATTCTAAATGGGCAATAAACAATTAAACTATAAAAAGATATACTGTCAATTCATAAGCAAATGTGCAATTTGTGGAATTCAATGCAGATAGAAAAGACCAGATAATATCATTAATGTGAACACCTTAGTTTTGTGAAGAAACCGTGCACAGAAGAGTTGACGTCATACTGGTAAAGGGAGAACATGGAACACGAACAAGAAAAAATTATACTGGAAACCTATACATTTAAAGCAGTAAAAACTGATTCAGTAAAAGTGGGAAGTATGTCAACTCAAAGACAAGTACGTGACTGTTTTTCTTTTAATAGATAAGCTGTCGCTTTAAAATGAAACAAACATATGCGGCAGTGAGTCAGTAAAGAGCTGAAAATGTGTTGCTGAAAAAGCGCAGTAGGTCAGGCAGCATCCAAGGAACAGGAGAATCTGCGCTTTTCCAGCAACTCATTTTCAGCTCTGATCTCCAGCATCTGCAGTCCTCACTTTCTCCAGTGAGTCAGTAAAACCGTGATTACGTCAAACAGTGACCATCTGCTTTGATTTACCTGGAACTCCAATCGCTGCAACTATAGGATAGTAAATAGCAGACCCAAGGCCTTTTGGTTATCCGTGCGTTTCTTCAGAAATGTGAGCTCTGCAGTTCATGGAAATAATCCAATATATATAGTTAATGCCAAACACAAGGATTCTACTTGAAACAAACATATTTATGAAGTTGCTGACAATCTCATGTTTATTGTTTTGAAAAATTGTATTTGGCTTTTAAAAAGTCGCACATGCATTTACGACGCAGGCCTACAGTCCATCCCATGACATCAGATAGGCATCATTAATATTTATTATATAAGAACAAAAAATGAAGTAGCCCCATTGGTTCAACTGGTATTTGTTCAATCGAAAATTATTGACATAAGGGCCTTCCTGCCGAGTTAGGCGGTTTGAGCATAATCCATAACTGACCAGAGATACCTGTTTCCTCAATGAAAGACGGTCTTTGTTGACATCCAAAACGCTGCGTGCGCACTCGTTCAGGGATGTCCATGAACAGAGCTCCATTCCCGCTATGTGACATGAAATTTCGATGAAGACACACAAAAGAGGAACTACACAGCTGCCGAGAAGTTGTGATGTCACTGAGCAAGTCATCCAAAACCTTGACTTGATGATGCTGTACTGGCATGTGTCTAAACGCCATCATGAGAAGTAGGGAAATTTGAATTCAATAAAAATCCAAAAGTCGAAAGCCATCAGAATGTTTGTTTTAAATAAATCTGATTCATTCATGTATTTCCAGGAAAGATTTTTTGTTGGTCTGAAAATTGATTTTTACATGCAATAAGATGCAATCGAGTTTTGCACCCATAACTCCCACTGCTTTATCGACCATCTAGATGAAATGTTAACTCATGACCTATACTACTTGTTCACCTCCAAGGAAAAGTCCGTCTGGTACAATGTTGATACTGATTCTCAATAAACAGCGTAAAATCAGAATATCCAATCAACAATATGGATTTTTTTCTTCTTTGCTTGCAAACTGATTGTCGCGATTTCCAGCATAATAACAACGACATAATTTCAAAACTGTCTCATTAATAGCAAAGATCTATGTAACGCCAATAGCTGAAAGGTGCAATGTCCTCGGGTAACTTCTCATTCTTTCTTCCTCGATTATCATTGCCTATAAAATAATAGTGTAACACCAGTTTATCAGCGAGTGGTACACCCTTCCCTGCCACAATCTCCACCAATATTCAAATCATTCATTCCACAAATGGTGATCGAATAAATACACTATTCTTTCAAAAAAATGTTGGAAAGCAAATACTTGCATAACATTGCACTGCGTTAATTTCTTGTATTTCAGACAAAACAATTTGTTGAATTTGAAGAAAAGAATGATGGGCGTTGAATTTAATTGCTTTCAAGGAAGCACCTTTTGGGAGGCAACAATAAAGTCCGGAATCTGACGGCTACTGTCAGTACGTTTTACTACTGACAGTAAGAGCCAATTCAGATTATTAAACCGGTTGTTTTCTTGGTTCAGTTATTGTTTGTTTTTTTTTTGCTTCCCCATTGTTCCATGAAATTGTAGGTTCTCATTTTAATTACTAATCGAGATGTCACAAGGCACTATTGTAAATTGTTTTTGCAGAAGTACTCAGTTGGAATAGAAGTCTGTTCAGAAAAAGGTATGAGTCATATCACTCACTCATGTTATGGATCAGTCCAGGTCCCGTCAAAACATTTCAAGAAAGTAGCTTAGGCCCTAACTTTTCGAGCATGCAACTCTGAAGATGGACGAGGGAGATCCAGTAGATGTAGTGTACCTGGACTTTCAGAAAGCTTTTGATAAAGTCCCACACAGGAGGTCAGTGAGCAAAATTAGGGCGCATGGTACTGGGGGCAAAGTACTAACTTGGATTGAAAGTTGGTTGGCTGAGAGGAAACAAAGAGTAGTGATAAAAGGCTCCATTTCGGAATGGCAGGCAGTGACCAGTGGGGTACCGCAGGGATCAGTACTGGGACCACAGCTTTTTAAAATATATGTAAATGATATAGAAGATGGTATTAGCAATAACATTAGCAAATTTGCTGATGAAATTAAGCTGGGTGGCAGGGTGAAATGTGATGAGGATGTTAGGAGATTACAGGGTGACCTGGACAAGTTAGGTGAGTGGACAGATGCATGGCAGATGCAGTTTAATGTGGATAAATGTATGGTTATCCACTTTGGTGGCAAGAGCAGGAAGGCAGATTACTACCTGAATGGAATCAATTTAGGTAAAGGGGCAGTACAGAGAGATCTGGGTGTTCTTGTGCACCAGTCAATGAAGGTAAGCATGCAGGTACAGCAGGTAGTGAAGAAGCCTAATAGCATGCTGGCCTTCGTAACAAGAAGGATTGAGTATAGAAGCAAATAGGTTCTTCTGCAGCTGTACAGGGCCCTAGTGAGACCACACCTGGAGTACTGTGTGCAGTTCTGGTCTCCAAATTTGAGGAAAGACATTCTGGCTATTGAGGGAGTGCAGCGTAGGTTCACGAGGTCAATTCCTGGAATGGCGGGATTACCTTACACTGAAATACTAGAGCGACTGGGCTTGTATACCCTTGAATTTGGAAGACTGAGAGGGGATCT
This sequence comes from Chiloscyllium plagiosum, assembly GCF_004010195.1. NCBI lineage: Eukaryota > Metazoa > Chordata > Chondrichthyes > Orectolobiformes > Hemiscylliidae > Chiloscyllium > Chiloscyllium plagiosum. The sequence goes on from NC_057759.1 coordinate 3,241,714, forward strand.
GATTGAGACATATAAGATTATTAAAGGATTGGACACTCTGGAGTTAGGAAACATGCTTCTGCTGATTGGTGAGTGCCGAACCAGAGGACACAGTTTACAAATACGGGGTAGACCATTTAGGACAGAGAAGAGGAGAAACTTCTTCACCCAGAGAGTGGTGGCTCGTGTGGAATGCTTTGCCCCAGAGGACAGTGGAAGCCCAGTCTCTGGATTCATTTAAGAAAGATTTGGATAGAGCTCTCAAGGATTGTGGAATCAAGGGTTATGGAGATTAGGCAGAAACAGGATACTGATTAAGGATGATCAGCCATGATCATATTGATTGATGGTGCAGGCTCGAAGGGCAGAATGGCCTACTCCTGCACCTATTGTCTATTGTCTAACTTTGCTCGTTGTTTTAAGCAGGTGTAGAGTGGATGTTCCAGGAGTGATGCAACTGGCCAAACCACTTAGTTTTAAATGAACTAAATTTATTTACCGAAAGAAACATAGACACAAGAGAACAGAATATAGTCTAACTCCACTATTTAAAAACTCAACACACTACCCCAATGTATTGATGTTGTTCCAAATTCCTGCAACAATCCCATAAGCACCCTTCGGCAAGGAACATAGAACATAGAACACTACAGCACAGAACAGGCCCTTCAGCCCACGATGTTGTGCCGACCACTGATCCTCATGTATGCACCCTTAAAGGAAGGTTAAACCAAACATAAACATTACAGGAGAGTGAGATGGCAGAGCGATTCAGCTTGGAACATCTTTCGTGTAGCATCTTCTTATGGATCCAAAGCTAACAAGTGAGCAGCAGTTCTGAACAGTCAGATTGTAAAAAAACAAAATCAAAACAATCCAAACCAGAGAAAAGCTGAGCTTGGAGAAGTGGCGACTCAGCATTCATTGTTTGTTTTAAAACTGAAAAGCTTCGTCAAGTAGACAAACTCAGACATTTCAGAATCTAAGCATTTGCGACCCCTCTGAAACAAGGGCAACCTAAAACTGTTAACAAAGCAGCATCGTCACACTTAGAACATAGAACTTTACGTATGTATTAGATAAAAGAGTAATTGCTCCAACTAGTCAGCAAAGCAGAACAAAGTTAGTTTTGAAAACAAAAACAGCTTCCCAGAAAAATACCACATTCGAAATATTTCATAAAATGAAACTTATAAAGAATAGTACAAAAGTGTAAAATAATGGATTATGGCTGATGCCTGTTCCAGTTAAAGAATTTCTGTACGTGACGAAAAAAAGATTATGTATGCACCTGGTCAGATAGGGCGGTCCACATGATTGGATATTATCACACCGTTTCCAGGGGAAATAAAAGTTCAAAAGGCACGAGGAAGGAGACATGACACATCAAGATAGAGGAAAAGGTGAGTGTATTAGAATAACTTACAGACGTGGGTCCGCATGAAAAAAAAAGGATCAGTTGTCATTTTATTTGACATGATGAGGTGGCCTGTTGTCATCTCACTGTAACTTGTTAAAAAGATTTTCCCGCTACCAATGCACAGACAAACGTTCGAAAGGTTACATAGTAAACATGGGGGTTTACACATAAGTATTAAAGTTTGTTATTCCCCTCTGAAATATAAACTAAAACGCTATCCTCAATTACTGAGAAGCACAATTCTGGTTCATGAATGCTCTATACTCAAGGCAACCTGCCATCCTGCGTACAAGTGATTGCTGACCAACCTCAATCTAATTGAAGGTAAATATCCTCGTGAAAAGGCTTATGAAGGCATTGAATCGATGGGCAATTAGATATGGGAAATAATCCTAACTTTAACAGCGACACCGACATACCAGGAGGAAGTGACGGTAAACAGTTAGAGGGAAAGTTGATTTTAAAACATCCATCGTCACAGAAATTGTGCTTTGTGCTTTATTTTAGTCAGAATCAACTAATTCAGAGATAGTGAGCATAAATTGTTTAACAGCCGTTTAAATACTTAATTAGTTGTGGATTAGAAACAATAAATGTAAAATATCCGGCTAATATCTGCTAAGGATTCTAATTTTGTTGAATGTTCGGAAGCAATTAGTCCCTTCATGACGACATTCCTGTGAATCCAGTTTACATCATTTTACGTCCCACGCCAACGAAGTTAGATGACGCGCAATTACCTTGTCCACTATTCAAGTTCTCCCTCTAGCTCAAACCCTCCAATCCCCGGCAACATTGTGGTAAATCTTTGCTGATAGAGAAGTCAACGTTTTGGGTAGAACACAGACCTTTGAAATTTACCACCCAGGTAAATAGTGCGGTGAAGAAGGCAGATGGCGTACTGGCTTTTATTGGTAGAGGAATTGAGTTCCGGAGTCCTGAGGTCATGTTGCAGTTGTATAAGACTCTGGTGCGGCCACATCTGGAGTATTGTGTGCAGTTTTGGTCGCCACACTATAGGAAGGATGTGGAGGCACTGGAACGGGTGCAGAGGAGGTTTACCAGGATGTTGCCTGGTATGGTAGAAAGATCGTATGAGGAAAGGCTGAGGCACGTGGGGTTGTTTTCATTGGAGAAAAGAAGGCTTAGGGGTGACTTGATAGAGGTGTATCTGTACTGCGCTGTATTCTTCTATGTTCTAACTTGAATAGTTTGGGTCTTTTTTCACTGGAACGTCAGAAGCTAAGGGTTGACCTTGTGGAGGTTTATAAATCATGAGTGGCATGGATAGGGCAAATAGACAAAGGTAAGGGGCCTCCAGAGCTAGAGAGAATAGGCTTCTAGTGAGAGGGATGAGATTTAAAAGGGATTTAGGGTGCAACATTTTCACGCAATGGGTGGTGCGCGTATGGAATGAGCTGCCGGAGGAAGTGGTGGATGCTGGTATAACTACAACGTTTAAAAGGCATCTGGATAGGTATATGAATAGGAAGCGTTGGGAGGGATATGAACCAAGTGCTGGCAAATAGAACTAGATTAGGTTCGGATATCTGGTAGGGATGGGTGAGTTGGACCAAAGGTTCTGTTTCCGGGCTAAACATCTCCCTGACTCTATGACTCTACCACCATTTCAGCATAGCTGACAAGTTTCTCAACCCCACACTCCTGCTTTCTCCTTGTAATCTTTGATCTGCAATCAAGAACCTATCCACCTCCATTTTCAATGCACTCAATGTGTCTTGCCTTGTCCAGGGCTGCCAGCTGGTTGGTTGTTCGGCTTTTGCCATAAATGTTGATTTTCCTGCACCTCAGATGTTTCTTGACCTGCTGTGCTTTCCGAGCACCACTCTAATCTTGACTCTAATCTCCAGCACCTGCAGCACCCACCTCAGTCTTATTGAGTTAGTCATTCGAGAGAGGACTATTTTTAAGAAGCCAGCCACAGATAATGTTAATTCTCTTTTTTAAACAAAGAGAGGAAATCGCTGCTGACCGGCTGCTTCAGATTTTGGAAGTTTTGGCAACTGGCTGTTTGACTCTAGTATTTTTTCTATTCAGTTAAAGAATCCTTGTCTCTTTCTGGGAATGAGTCCAGGTTGTAAGAAATGGATGAATACTTCGGGGCGTCCATTCACATTCAGCAAAGACTTCAGAGTTATGTGCCTACAAACAACTCATCATCTAAGGATTGACAAAAGACTTGGCAATCCATTGTTGGAAACTGTTTCATTGAATGGCTAATTCTTTGTTTTACCTTTTCTATTAATTTGCCACTTTAGTCTCTGTGTATGAAACAGTGGGGGGCATGATCAAAAGGCTGAAATCGTTGCTATTAATTCGGTTATCTTGTTTAACCTTGCCCTAGTAAAGTTGCAGTATTTACTATTGTTAATTTTTGTTCAAATTACAATTTTTGTGTGCAATATCTGTTCTTCATCAAGTCTGGTTAGGAACAGTTGAGACATTTTGAGGGATATTGCATGTTTTAATTTCACTGTGTTGTCAATTCGGTGACAGTGACACTCGTTTCTGTTGGCTTGCTTCCCCTTGGTTGTAATGCCTTTCACCCCGACCTCTCACTGTGGTAGTGAGTTCCACACACTCACCACACGCTGAGATTTCTTATGAAATTCTCAGTGCAGACTTGGAAGGCAAAATGTTGACCAGGTCAGAATATAAGATGCTGACTGCAAAACGCCAGGAAGACATGCGACAAAGCAAAACCTTGACGATGTGAGACAAATAAGGAACTTCGACAACAATGAAGAGGTCACAAGTCAGTGTTCAAGTTAATTAAAAAAGTACTATGTACATATTGAATGTTGCAATTAGGCAAGTGTTTAGATGCTTGAATATGATCAGTTAAGACCAATGAAATAACCAAATCCATCAATTGTAATTGATTGTTCATAACCTTAAAACAAGTGCATACTATTGATTGGTATATGTAAACTGCTCTTCAATTTACACAACTTTACATAAAACTGATATATTTTATTATTTGTGGAGTTTGTTGCCATCTTATGGAAATGGCTCTGCAAGCTTGAATAAAAGCAGTGGACGAAGAAAGTGCCCATGTGTCATCTGTTCAGTTACAGACACCAGGCAGTTCCCGAATCCCTCCAGAGTGCAAGCAGGCCATTCAGCCTGTCGAGTTTACACTGACTGACCGCCCCACATCAATATCCCATCCCTGTAACCCTACATCTCTGACAGCCAATCCACCCTAACCCCCATATTTTTTGGAATATGAGAGGAGCCAGAGCCCCCGGAGAAAACCCACGCAGACACAGGGGAGCAGAATGCGCAAAACCTCATAGACAGTCGCCAAAGGATGAAATCGAACCTGATGCTGTGAAACAGCAGTGCTAGCCACAATGCCATCACCCCACGCTGTTCACTGAAGAAGTGAATTCCAAAGACTCGGGAACCCCTGAGAGAAAAACAAAACTCTCCTACCTTAAATGAGTGGACACCCATTTGTTAACTGTGTCCACTCATTTCTCGTGTCTGGCACAAAGGGATTTATACATTCACATTGTTAAGTCCTCTCGGGATGTTATATACCTCTATCAAACCATTTGATTCTTCTAAGCTCTAACTGATGCAAGACCAACCCGGCATCTCCTTGTCCCCAATTGTAAGTTGAGTAAATCAGCTCTGAACCACTTTGAATGTATTTACATCCTTTCTTAAGTGAAGAGACCAAGTCTGTTGGTCTCCCCAAAACCACTGACAAATGGAGGAAAACATCTTGACTTTATGTTCCACCCCCTTACCACAAACAACAGTATTTTAGTTTTTGCCTTAATCCCTTGCGCGTGCCTTTATGCTAACTTAATCACGTGCCCGAATCCTTCTTTTACTTCTGGTATTTTGCAGCCTCTCTCCGTGCTGCCTTTCCATTGCCCCTGCTAAGTTGGACAGATTTTTCCTTCATTAAACTCCTACCTAGCATGTTCCCAACCCGCTTGACCTGTAAATGACACTTTACAGATTCCTTATGCTCTATTTGTACTTAAGTTTCCTACCCTGTTTTGGGCCATCACCAAATTAAAAACCTTTGCATATGCTTTCTTCATCAAAGCTGTGAACAGACATTGGGGGAAAAAAAACTGAAGACCTTGCATTGTATTCCATTCATCGCCTCTTGTCTACCCTAAACATTTTGACGACTTTATTTCCTGTTCATTCAACAATGCTCTATCCACACTGTTAAATGACCTGAAAATGATGAGCTCTTATTTGAAATAATGACTATCAATGGGGCACCATGCCAAATGACTTCTGGAATAGAAGGACATCCATGGGCTCCTCTACTTCATAAGAACTAGGAGCAGGAGTGAGCGGGCTGGCCCTTCGAGCCACTTCCACCATTCAATATTGTCGTTGGTGATCCTTTCATGGCCTCAGCTCCACTTCCAAACCCTCTCGCCATAACCCTTAGTTCCATCGTTGTTTAAAAACTTATCTATCTTAGCTTTAAAAACATTTACTGAGGAAGCCTCAAGTACTTCACTGGGCAAGGAATTTCACAGATTGACAACACTCCAGGCAAAGAGGTTTTCTCAATTCTGTTCCCACTAATTTTGAGACAATGCCCTTTTGTCCCAGTTTCACCACCAATGGCAAAATTCTCCCCACACCTGTCTTATCTATTCCCTTCATACTTTTATATGTTTCTATAAGATCCTACCTCATTCTTCTAAATTTCAATGAATATAATCACTGTCTACTCAGACTGTCTTCATAAGCCAATCACCTCAACCCTGGAATCAACTCGTGAACCTCCTCTGCACACCCTCCAGTTTCAGTACATGCTTTCTTAAGCAAAGAAACTAAAACTGCAGGCAGGACTCAGGGGTGGCCAGTACCCTATACAGCTGCAATATACCCTCCCTGCATCTAAACTCAATCCTTTTAGCAATGAAGGGCAAAATTATATTTGCCTTCTTAATTACCTTTGGTACCTACAAACCAAACGTTTGTGATTCATGCACAAGGACACCCAGGTCCGTCTACACACCAGCATGCTGCAACTTTATACCATTCACGTAATAGTCATTTTTACTCTTATTTCTACTTAAATTGATGACTTCACATTTATTAACATTGTACTCCAACTGTCAGACCTTCGATCGCTCACTTATCCTAGCTCAGGAGGCTAAGGAGGTTCAGCATAGCTATAAAGACTTACGAATTTAAAAGATGCAACGAAGAAAGAATTCTATCCAGATGCATCGTGGCTTAGTATGGCAACTGCTTTGCCGAGGACCATAAGAAACTACAGAAAGTTTCAAACCCAGCCCAGTCTACCACAGAAGCCAATCTGCTATCCATTGACTCAACGTGTACTTCCTGCTGCCTCAGGAAAGCAGCCAACATTATCAAAGACCCCTCCCACTCCAGTTATAATCTCTTCCATCGGGCAGAAGATACAGAAGCTTATACAGATGGACCAACAGGTTCAAGAACAGCTTTTTCCCTTCTGCTATTGGACTACTGAATGGAAACTTCAAATTTCAAATTTAATATCGATCTCACCCTTTCTGCGCCCTCTCTGCAGTCTTAACATTCATTCCTCACACTGTTCTATTAACCTAATGCATCTTGTGTTACATAACCTGTCTGCACTTTCACTGTACTGAGGTACATGCAACAAGAATAAAGCAAAGAAAATCAAATTGAATGATCCACGTTGCTTTTTTTCCCAAAAATAAAACTCCTACTAAATGGGCCCTTTTTGCAAAGCAATGTCAACTTTGTCTGATTGTAACTAGATTTTATAAGTGTCACAATTTGTCTTCCTTCACGACTGATTGCAGCATTTTCCCCCGTGACTGATGTTAAACCAAGCAGCCTATACATCCCTGTCTTTTGTATCCCTGCTTCCATGAAGAGAGGAATATCCTGAAGTCTGCTGTGGCCATTTAAGAACCTCTGACATTTTGAAAGATTAAAACTCATGTTCCGGCTCCTTCCTTTTTGAAAACACGAGGATGAAGTCTCTTGTAGCAATGTATGGCTCACAGAAAGAACATGCACATTTTGGGCAGAAGGATCACCTCACAATGTGCGACATTCCACTGCAAAGGTTCTTCCTTCACCTCAGTAGTCAGAGTGCAATGTGTGATCATGCAGTCAGCCTCATGTCATGTTATAGTCATGTGATGCATCAGAAAGCACAGAACCCACATGTGTCTCAGCCTGAGGTCTTGCAATATTGAGTGTTGTTAATAAACTTCAAGACATCTGTCTCAACAACAACACAGACTGCATGCTATTGGGACAATTCTGTCTCTTTAACAGTGTTGTGTTGTCATTGTTTTGTTTTTTCAAAAGGGTTTGTAAAGGCAGTGGTGCCGAAATAGTGAATAGACACAGCCTGACTCAACAACCAGGGGAAACCTTGATTTTTTTTTAACAGTTGTACAATGAAAGGCGAGTGGCCAGTTCTCTCAGCTCAGGTTTTATTTCAGTTTGATTTAATATTACTGGAATAAAAAAAAAAGCTGGGGACTTAGAGAAGCAGCTACAATGAAACAAAGTTCTATGCTCTAACAGACGTTTTCTTGATTGACTCTACTCTCTGAAACTACCAATACTGACCAGAATGTGTAGCTTAGGGTGAATTGGCCATGCTAAATTACCCATAGTGCCCAAGGATGTGCTGGTTATGACATATTGGTTGTGCGAAATAACACATGTGCGGGTTATTGTGGTTTGGCATGCTAAATTACCGATAGTGTCCAGGGATGTGTAGGTTAGGTGCATTAGTCAGGGATAAATGCAGAGGAGTAGGGGAATGCGTCTGGGTGGGTTACTCTCCGGAGGGTCGATGTGCACTCGTTGGGTCGAATGACCTGTTTCCACATTGTTGGATTCCTCTGAAAGGAAGGGATTTTTGCAAACTGTACTCTCCTCCTGTTACAGTGCAGAGCAACGCAGGCGCAGTGCGGACCGGCCATCCGGCCGTCCGGAGCAGGCGCAGTGTGGGTTCCGCCGTCGACCTCGCCGTGACCCACGCCTCATTATGACGTCACAACGCGGAAGTGGCTTTGTCAGTTTCAGAAAGAATCTCCCTCCTCTGGGCAAATCCTCGACGTGGGAAGCAGAGAGAGAAGGGGCCAATCTCTTCACTTGTAGCAACTGGAGTGAACTCAGGGACGGTGTAGACCCTGCAAACTCAGGTATGTGTGTTAATTACTCGGGTGAGGAGGGACAGAAAGACAGAAATTGGGAAGGGGGTGGGATATAGATCTTTTCTGTTTTTACTTTTAAAATGCACATGGGCCCCACAACTAAATACATCAGTTAAAAGTGCATGCAATATCCCTCATTGCATCTTGAAGCTGGCTGCAACGGTTCTTCCCCCGCCTTGTCTCCACCACATTCTGTTTTTCCCCCCATCCCCACCGCCCCGCCCCGAGGCGTTGATGCTTCCAATCTGACCCTCAAAATTTCGGTTTGTCCCTCCATTCTTTCTCGGTTGTCTTTTATACGTTTTGATAACTTTCCCAATTCTCTGAGTAGAGGAGAAGGAACGTTATGTTTAGGCTGTGCAGGACATTGGTTAGATCACTCTTGGAATATTGTGTGCAATTCTGGGCTGACTCCCCCTCGGAAGGATAAAGAACAAAGAAAAGTTATACCCCAGGAACATACCCTTCAGCCCTGCAAGCCTGAGCCGATCCAAATCCACTGTCAAAAGTTGTCGCCCAATTACTAAGCATCCTGGCTCCCCACCTACTCATGCATCTGTCCAGAAGCATCATAAATGAATCTACGTGCCAGCCTCCACTACCTCTGCAGGCAACGCGTTCCAGGCATCTACCATCCTCTGTGTAAAGATCTTCCTACATGTATCCCACTTAAACTTTTCACCTCTCACCTTGAAACCTATCTCTATCTACGCTGTCTATACCCTTCATGATTTTGTTGACCTCAATCAGGTTCCCCCCTCAATCTCTTTTTTTCTAATGAAAACAAACCTAACCCATTCAACCTCTCTTCATAGCTAGCACCTTCCATACCAGGCAACATCCTCGTAAACCTTCTCTGCATCCTCTCCAAATCCTTTTGGTAATGTGATGACCAGAACTCTGCACAGCATTCTAAATGTGGCCGAACCAATGTCGTGTACAATTTTAACATGACCTGTCAGGTCTTATACTCAATACTCTGTCCGATGAAGGCAAGCATGCCATATGCCTTCTTGACCACTCTACCCACCTGTGTAGCAACATTCAGGGTACAATGGACCTGAACTCTCAGATCTCTCTGCTCATCAACTTTTCCCAAGGCTCTTCCAATAACTGTATAATTTGCTCTAGAATTAAACTTCCCAAAATGCATCACCTCACATTTACCTGGATTGAACTCCATCTGCCACTTCTCCACACAAATCTCTAGTCTATCTATATTCTCCTGTATTTTTTGACAGTCCCTTATGCTTTCTGTTACTCCACCAATCTTCATGTCATCTGCAAACTTGCTGATCATACCAACAGTGCCCACTTCCAGATCAGTTATGTATCACAAACAACAATGGCCCCAGCACTGATCCCTCTGGAACAACACTGGTCGCCTTTCTCCATTTCGAGAAACTCCCTTCAACTACTACTCTCTGTCTTCTGTTGCTCAACCAGTTCTTTATCCACCTAGCAAGAACACCCTGCACACTATGTGACTTCACTTTCTCTATTTGTTCATCAAACGCCTTACTCAAGCATCTATCCTTCATCTATCAACTTGGTCACTTCCTCAAAGAGCTCTATTAAGTTGTTAAGGCACGATCTCCCCTACACAAAACCATGTTGCCTAATACTGATAAGCCCATTCTTTTCCAAATATAAGTAGATGTTATCCCTCAGTAGCTTCTCTAGCAACTTTCCCACCACTGATGTCAGGCTCATTGGTCTGTAGTTACCTGGAATATCACTTCTTGTACACGGGACAATATGAGCAACCTTCCAGTCCTCCGGCACCTCACTTGTGTTTAAGAATGCTACAAAGATAGCTGTCAGGGCCCCGCTATTTCGTCTCTCGCCTCCCTCAGCAACCTGGGATAGATCCAATCTGGTCCTGGGGATTTGTCCACCTTAAAAACGTCTAGACTACCCACAGATCTTCCTTATTTATGTCAACGTGATCCAGAATAATCAAACTCCTGTCTCTAATCTCAACATTCGTCATGTACCCCTCATCTGTGAACACTGATGCAATGTAATCATTCAGCATCTCACCCATTCTCTCAGGTTCGAGTCACAGCCTTCCTTCATTATCCTTTAGTGGACCAATCCTTTCCCTAGTTACCCGCTTGCTTCTTATATAAGAATTAAAGGCTCTGGGATTCTCCTTAATTCTGCTCACTATAGCTATTTCATGATCCCTTTTATCCCGTTTAAGACTTATCCGAGTCTCTCGATATTCCTCCAGGGCCCATTCTGTTCTTAGCTGCCTGGACTTTATGTACGCTTCCCTTTTCCTCTTCGCTAGTCATACGATTTCTCCTGTCATCCACGGTTCATTAATATTGCCTTTCCTATCCTTTGCTTTCAACGGGACATGCCTATCTTGCACTATCTTTGACAGCCTCCCACATAACAAATGTGGACTTCTCTTCAATTAGCTGTGTCCAATCCCCATTTCACAGCTCCTGCCTAATTTTGATATAATTGGCCTTGCCCAGTTTATGATTTGGAGATGCTGGTGTTGGACTGGGATGTACAAAGTTAAAAATCACACAACACCAGGTTATAGTCCCATTCTGGCTCATTCCCCAATACCAAATTCAGAATGGCCCCTTCCCTCATTGGATTATTGACATATTGCTCCAGAAAATTCTCCTGGATGCTTCTTAAAAATTTCACCCCATCCAGAATGCTGACACAAAGTGTATTCCAGTCAATGTTGGGAAAATTAAAATCTCCCATCACCACCACCCTATGCCTTTACATCTTTCCATAATCTGTTTACCTATTTGTTCTTCTACCTCGCGCTAACTGTTGGGAGGCCTGTAATACAGCCCCAGCAATGTAACTGCACCCTTCTTATTTCTCAGATCCAATCATAATGCCTCACTACTCAAGCCCTCCATAGTGTCCTCCCTTAGCACAGCCGTGATATCATCCCTGACCAGCAATGTAACTCCTCCCACCCACCCCTTTTACTTCCCTCCCTGTCCTGTCTGAAGCATCTATCTCCTGGAACATTTAGTTACCAATCATGCCCCTCCCCCAAATAAGTCTCTGTGATTGCAATAACACCATACTCCCAGGCACCAATCCAAGCCCTAAGTTCATCTGAAAATGTATTGCTGGAAAAGTGCAGCAGGTCAGGCAGCATCCAAGGAGTAGGAGAATCGACGTTTCGGGCATGAGCCCTTTTTCAGGAATGAGGAGAGTGTGCCAAGCAGGCTAAGATAAAAGGTAGGTATGGTCTGGCGATGGAGGAGTCCAAGGACCTGCATGTTCTTGGTGGAGTGGGAGGGGCAGTTGAAGTATTGAGCCACGGGGTGGTTGGGTTGGTTGGTCCGGGTGTCCCAGAGGTGTTCTCTGAAACGTTCCGCGAGTAGGTGTCCTGTCTCCCCAATATAGAGGAGGCCACATCGGGTGCAGCACATTGGGTGGTACCTGCAATCTTCTTCCTGACCTCTCCGCCCCCACCCCCACTCCCACCCCCACTCCCACTCCGGTCTATCGCCCTCACCTTAACCTCCTTCCACCTATCGCATTTCCAATGCCCCTCCCCCAAGTCCCTCCTCCCTACCTGATTGGAACACTCTCCTCATTCCTAAAGAAGGGGTCATGCCCGAAACGTCGATTCTCCTGCTCCTTGGATGCTGCCTGACCTGCTGCGCTTTTCCAGCAACACATTTTCAGCTCTGATCTCCAGCATCTGCAGTCCTCACTTTCTCCTAAGTTCATCTGCCTTACCCACTGTACTCCTTGCATTGATGTATATGCACTTCAGGCCACCAGTTCTTTTGCATTCATCTGCTCTCTGCCTACTCTTCCCCTTATTGATGCTATCTTCATGATTCTTACAGTCTCCAGTTTCCACCTCGCTGTCTTCTTGTCTTCTCTTCTGGCTCCCTGCCTCTGCCACATTAGTTTAAAACCTCCCCAACAGCAGTAGCAAAAACTTCCCCCAAGGAAATTAGTTCCAGTCTGATTCAGATGTCGACCGTCCAGTCTGTAATAGTCCCACCTTCCCCAGAACTGCTCCCAATGTCCAATAAATCTAAACCCCTCCCTCCTACACCATCCCTCAAGCCACATGTTCATCCTGTCTATTCTTTCATTTCTACGCTGCTAACAGTGGCACTGGTGGTAATTCCGAGATCACTACCTTTGTGGTTCTCCTTTTTAACTTCTCTCCTAGCTCCCTGAATTCTGCTTTCAGGACCTCATCTCGTTTTTTACTTATATTGTTGGTGCCTATATGTACCAAGACAACTGGCTGTTCACTCTCCCCTTTTAGAATGCTTTGCAGTCGATCGGTGTCATCACTGACCCGAGCACCTGGGAGGCAACATACCATCCGGGAGTCCCATTTTCAGCCACAAAACCCCTTATCTACTCCCCTTACAATTGCATCCCCTAATACTATGGCCTTACGAGTCTTTTTCTCACCACGTGCCTGATCTTGGCAACTGCTGCCCTCCCCTGGTGAGCCATCTCCCTCAACAGTATCCAAAGCGGTATACCTGTTTTGGAGGGAGATAAACGCAAGGTACACCTGCACTGCCTTCCTACTCTTTTTTTCTGCCTTTTTGTCACCCATTCACTGTCTCCCTCAGCAATTCTAACCTGCCGTATGACCAGTTCACTAAACGTACCATCCACACTTTCCTCAGTATCATGGATGCTCCACAGTGAGTCCATCCACAGCTCCATAGCCATCATGCAGTCAAACAAGAGCTACAGCTGAACACACTTCTTTCAAGACAAGGAACGTCAGCCACTTGCCTGAGCTCCCACATCAAGCAAGAGGCATATGCCACGTTTTTGAGGTCCCCTGCCATTGTAAGCCTTAGCATTAAATCAACTAACTAAAACGAAACAATGCACTTAAATATATGAAACAAAAGAAAGCGAAAATAAAACACTTACCTTACAGAGTCTTTTTCTTCTGGTTAGCAGAGGAGGGGTGGTGCAGTATCTCGGGTTTAGCTGCTGCCCAAAATACATACTAAGTCTTTACCTTCCCGGTACCCTCCTGGTCTCCACGTCACCTTCGCTCTGTCTCCTGCTGCTCCTGAACAGGAGAAAGGCTGCGGGCTCCGAAAGTAAGAATTTAAACAGTGTCCTTACCTTCCCTGCACCCTCCTGGTCTCACGTCACCTTTGCTCTGTCTCCCATTGCTCCCGTACAGGATATTGTGTAACTTGAAAGAGTTCAGAAAATATATACAAGGATGTCTCCACGGTTTGAGGATTTGAGGTGAATATGCTGAGGCTGTTTTCACTAGTGCACTGGAGGCTGAGGGGTGACCCGAGAGACATTTAGAGTCATAGAGATGTACAGCATGTAAACAGGCTCTTCGGACCAACTAGTCTATGCTGAACAGTTATTCCAACCTAATCTAGTCCCATTTTCCAGCACTTGGCCCATATCCCTCTAAACCTTTCCGATTTATATCTAAACCATCCAGATGCCTTTTAAATGTTGCAATTGTATGAGCCTCCAGCAGTTCTTCTGGCAGCTCATTCCATAAATTCACCACTCTCTGTGTGAAAATGTTGACCCTTAGGTCCCTTTTATATCTTTCTCACTCACCGTAAGTCTATGCTCTCTAGTTCTGGACTCCCCCACCTCAGGGAAAAAGACTTTGTCTATTTATCCTATCCATGCCCCTCATGATTTTATAAACGCCTATGCGGTCACCCCTCGGCCTTCAACTCTCCAGGGAAAACAGCCCCAGCTATTCAACCTCTCCCTATAGCTCAATCTTCCATCATGGTGGTGGAGTCCAGAAGTAGAGGGTAATAGGTTTAGGGTGATGGTGGGGGTGGGAGTTTTAAAAGTGACCTCAGGGGCAACATTTTCATTCAGAGGGTGGTCTGTGTGAAGAATCAGCTGCCAGAGGAAGTGATGGATGCTGGTACAATTATGACATTTAAAAGGCATCTGGATAGGTATATGAAAAGGAATGGTTTAGAGGGATATGGGCCAATGGGACTAGATTAGTTTAGGATATCTCTACAACTCTGTCTTGCCACTAACGTTTGGCACGTTTGTATTTTCAGTTTCTCTCTGGTGTCAGTGTCAATGCATTGATGTCTTATTCACCCACCCGAACCCCCTTCCCGGGGATGTTAACTATTTAGTGTACTGTTGATTCTCAAGAATCTGCATTGCAGATTCATCCTGAATTTACACACTTGCTTTTGCCTCCCAAAATCAGGCCCGCTCAATCTCAGCAGTATCCCAATGTTGTGAAAGATATTAACTTTTCAGGTGGAGTTATCTAAAATTCAAAGAGATGCCAGTCTTGATGTTTTTGCTTTTCTGCCCCGTAAGATCCTGAATCAGCGCCTTCAGGAGAATTAGTTAGAGCGGAATGAGAACAGAGCGGGAGAAAGAGAGCGTGGAATGGTGCTTTCCATGTTTCAGAATAGCAAAAGAAAAGAATGTTCCACAGAAAGTGGAATTGCTTTTTCTGAGTTTCTACTTTGGACTGATAGTGATGAGTTTTGTAATCTCTCCTTACAGAGTTTTTGAATGTTCAAAATTAATAGTTGAAAGGCTTATGCCTGACTCTCCTCCTCTGTGGATGCTGCCTGAACTGCTGTGCTTTTCCAGCAATGCACTTTTCGACTCTGACTCTCCAGAGTCTGCAGTTCTCACTTCCACTTCAATGTCTGCAAGTCATTCAAATCCATCGGGGCTGCAACGATGTTAAACTATGATCCTGTGAGATGGAGCAAAGCTTTGTGGTTCCTGTTTCAGTACATTTTCAGCATCAGTGGGACTGGGTGAGAAAATCCAGTGTTGCAGCACACTGAGTGTGGAACCTGAAATATTTATACAGCCTGGAAAGAGGAGTTCACGGTAGCAAGGGGCTGTACACGAGTTTGTGTACAGCTGAAGCTTCAGCCATGGAGAAACCCGAGGAATTCCGGCCCATGGGGAAACCATGGAAGTGTGGCAACTGTGGGAAAGGCTTTCGTGTCCCGTCTGCCCTGGAAAGTCATTGATGCAGTCACACCGGGGAGAGGCCGTTCTCCTGCCCCGAGTGTAGGAAGGGCTTTACACATGCGTCCACCCTCTGGGCCCACCGACAGGTCCACAACGGAGAAAGGCCATTCACCTGCCCTGAGTGTCGGAAGGGATTTACCCGCTCCTCCCCACTGCTGCCCAATGGCGGGTCCACAAGGGGGAGAGGCCCTTCAGCTGCCCCGAATGCGGGAAGGCCTTCACCGATTCCTCCGCCCTGCTGAAGCATCAGCGGGTCCACACTGGGGAGCAGCCATTCACCTGTTCTGTGTCTGGGAAGGGATTCAGTCAGCTGGGCAACCTGCAGGGGCACGAGTGGGTCCACACAGGGGACAGGCCGTTCAGGTGCTCTGAGTGCAGGAAGGGGTTCGCTTGCTCCGCTAAGCTGATGACCCATCAGCAGATCCACACTGGGGAGTGGCTGTTCACCTGCTCTCAGTGCGGGAAGGGATTCCTCGATTCTTCCACCCTGCTGACTCACCAGTGGGTCCACACCGGATAAAGGCCATTCACCTGCTCCGTGTGCGGGAAAGGATTCAGTCAGGTGGGCAACCTGCGGATACACCAGCATATCCACACAGGGATGAGGCCTTTCACCTGCCCGAGTGCAGAAAGAGATCCATCAATTATTCCAGCGTACTGACCCACCAGCAGGTCCACACTGGGGAGCAGCCGTTCATCTGCTCTGTGTGCGGTAAGGGGATCAGTCAGGTGGGCGACCTGCAGATGCACCAGTGGGTCCACACCAGGGACAGCCCGCTCACCTGCTCTAAGTGGGAAGGGATTTATCCACTCCTCCCACCTGCGGAGGTACCAGTGAGTTCACGTGCCATTGCAGGGGGATTGAAGGAGCAACGGCCTCATGCCGTTCATTGGCTGGAAAATTGACCCAGTTCTGGGGACTTCCGGGTTCAAATCCCACAGTGCAAGATGGCAGAGTTGGAATTCGGGCAGAAATCTGCAGATTAGATTAGATTAGATTACATTACATTACATTACAGTGTGGAAACAGGTCCTTCG
>NC_057759.1:3258854-3266498 GCF_004010195.1 Chiloscyllium plagiosum
AGTCCTCTCGATATAAAGGCCAGCATTTCATTAGCTTTCTTCAGGCACTGAGTGTCAGAAATAAAAAGAAACACAGAAATTGTTCGAAAAACTCAGCAGGGACAGATTGTTTGCCACCTGGGGACTGACTGTTTACTGTTGAAGACAACTTTCCATCCAATGTGTGTCTATCTACAGCACATGGACTGCAGCAGTTTAAGAAAGCAGCTCATCTCTACCTTCTCAAGGGAACAACTAGGGATGAGTTGGGCAATAAACGCTGGGTTCAGTGGGTGATGCCCATGTGACATGAGTGAGTAATAAAAAAAAATGTAATTTACCCCAGGACCTCCACTTTCCCTTTGTGAGCTTGTTCTGGGAGGAGAGGTGCCAACTTTGTAGTGAATGTTGATGCAAAATACCCATTTGATGTTATTGAGTCACCTGGTTTATGAACTGCTTTGAAAAGTTTGATCTATAACCAAGAGCTTAGGTTTGTATTCCTGCTGGTTTGGGGCAGTGACCTTAATTATCATTCCGTATTTAATTTTGAGATATCGTTTGCTGTTGGTTTAACATTCTGATCTCCAACCTTTTGGTTCACTTTGCTTATTGTTTCTTGATTGTAGATGACTCCGAAATAGACAGCAGTTTGGTGTACTCAGTTTGCATCATCTCCAAAACAAGAAATGCTGGTACAGAATACAATATATATACTTTTATAACATTTCTGGTTCAGTGAAAGTGGAGATTTTCTCCAGTTTATCTTAACCCTGAAAAACCCAGCCACTTTTAAACATCACTGGTGTTTCTCTTGCTCATGGCATTGAGTGAAGGTCCACAAATCTTTTTACATCATTTGAATTTATTAATAATCGATAGTATTTGCAATCATCTAAGTCATAGTCATTTTCCATCTATGTCAACTAAATTACCAACAGAGCAATGTGAATTGGAAGAGGAAACGTTACATTGATGGCTAATTGCTTTATCTGACATCTTGTTTTGAGGGGATGCCTAAATTTTAGGCCCTGGGACATCAATCTGTTGATTGATTGCCCCAGTACGACAGCTTAATGTCTGAGAGTGGCGCCTTCTGGCCTTGGTCTTTGGGGAAAGGGGCCATTCACTTTAGGTCTAGCATCGATCACATGAGGAGCATTGCCATTTCATTGTCCTGAGTGTTTCTTTGATGACACAAAGATAGATGGAAGGACAGGTAGTATAGAGGAAGCGGGAAGGCTACAGAAGGAAGTGGACAGGTTGGGTGAGTTGGCAATGAAATGGCTGATGGAATACAATATGGGAAAATGGGAAGTTATGTACTTTAGTAGGAAGAACAGAGACTGTTTTCTAAATGGAGAAAAGTTTCGGAAATCTGAAGCACAAAGGGACTTAGGAGTCTGAGTTCAGGATTCTCTTCAGTTTAACAGACACTTTCAGTTGGCAGTTAGGAAGGCAAATGTAATGTCAGCATTCATTTTGGGAAGCATAGAATACAAGAGGAAGAATGTACTGCTGAGGCTGTATAAGACTCTGGTCAGAGAGAGAAAGTGAGGGCTGCAATGCTGGAGATCAGAGCTGAAAATGTGTTGCTGGAAAAGCGCAGCAGGTCAGGCAGCATCCAAGGAACAGGAGAATCGACGTGCCCGAAACACCGATCATTTTATACATCCCTCTCTATCAATCCACTCTGCTGTAAGGACAACAACCGCAGTCTGTCCAACCTCTCTCAATCACTGAAACTCTCCAGCCCCCAAGGCAATATGCTGGTAAATTTCCCTTTGCATCCTCTCACAATTCATTTAGATTCCACGACATAGTGAGATGAGGAACAGTCAGCGAATGCAGCTTAACACATAGCTGCAAGGCTGATGTAGGAGGGAGGGCTTCAGATGCCTAGACCATTGGGATATCTTCTGGGGAAGGTGGGACCTGTACATGAAGGACGGGTTGCACCTGAACTGGAGGGGCACAAATGTCCTGGGTGGGAGATTTGCTCATATGATTCGGGAGGGTTTAAACTAGTTTGACAGGGGGGTGGGAATCAGAGCCACATGTCTGAGAGAGGGGTCGGTCTCAGACTGGACAGTGACAGGATATATTGAATCTATCAGGAAGGTTTCTCACGCGATGAAACATAGGGATCGGTTAAAGTGTGTTTGCTTTAATGCTAGGAGTGTCTGAAATAAGAGTGACAAACTTAGAGCATGGATCAGTACTTGGGGGCTACGATGTTGTGGCCATAACGGAGATGTGGATTTCACAGGGACAGGAATGGTTGCTTGATGTTCCAGGATTTAGAACGTTTAAAAAGAACAGGGAGGGTGGAAAAAGAGGAGGGGGTGTAGCATTGCTAATCAGAGAGGCATCACAGCTACAGAAGTGAAGGTTGTTGAGGAACGTTTGTCTACTGAGTCAGTATGGGAGGAAATTAAGAACAGCAAGGGTACAGCCACCACATTGGGGGTTTTCTACAGACCATCTAATAGCAGTAGAGAGATTGAAGGTCTGATAGGCAGGCAGATTCTGGAAAAATGCAAAAGTAGCAGGGTTGTTGTTATGGGTGATTTTAACTTTCCCAATATCGACTGGAACCTCCTAAGTGCAGATGGTTGGGATGGAGCCATTTGTGTCAGGTGTGTTCAGGAGGGTTTCCTTACTCGGTATGTGGACAGGACGACAAGGGAAGCAGCCATTTAGGGTTTGGTGCTCGGTGTCAGATCTTGTGGTGGGAGAGCACTTTGGTGAAAGTGAACACAACTGCTTCACATTTAGCATAGCCTTGGAAAGTGAAAGGAGTAGTTACCGAGAGAAGATATTTAATTGGGGACAAGGAAATTATGGCGCTATCAGACAGGAGTTGGGAAGGACAGACTGGGAGCAATTGTTCCACAGACGTGGCACAGCAGACATATGGAGATTAGTTAAGGAGCAGTTGTTGCGAGTGATGCACAAGTTTGTTCCTCAAATGAAAACTTAGGAGCTGTGACACAGTCTTGACCCGATCAAGATTGATGAAGTTGATATGCTGGAAACTTTGGAAAACATTAAGATTGATAAGTCCCCAGGGCCAGACCAGATTTACCCTAGGCTGCTCCGGGAAGCGTGAAAGGGGGTTGCTAAGCTGCTGGAGAGGATATGTGCCTCCTCAGTCTCCATGGGAGTCGTACCAGAGGATTGGAAGGAGGCAAATGTTGTTTCTCTTTTCAAGATGGGTAATAGGGAAATCGATGGCAATTACAGACCAGTCAGTCTTACGTCTGTGGTCAGCAAAGTTGTGGAAAGAATTGAGGGATAGGATTTATGACTAGTTGGCAAAGCATAATGTGATTAAAGGCAGTCAGTATGGCTTTGTGAGGGGCAGGTAATGCATCACAAATCTTATTGAGTTCTTTGAGGAGGTGTCAAGACAGTCAATGATGGTCGAGCAATGGATGCGGTGTATATGGACTTCAGCAAGGCATTTGATAGGGTTCCCCTTGGTAGGTTCATTCATAAAGTCAGGAAGTATGGTATACAGGGGGATTTGGCTATCTGGATTCAGAATTGGCTGGCTGACAGAAGGCGGAGAGTGGTTGTAGATGGAACGTATTCTGCCTGGAGGTTAGTGTTTGAGTGGGGTCCCTCAGGGCTCTGCTCTTTGTAATTTTTATAAATGACATGGATGAGGAGGTTGAGGGGTGGGTTAGTAAATTTGCAGATGACACAAAGGTTGGAGGTGTCGTCGATGGTAATAGAGGGCTACTGTAGGATGCAGCGCGACACAGACAAGATGCAGAGCTGGGCTGAGAAATGGCAGATGGAGTTCAACCTGGATAAATGCAAAGTGATTTTGGAAGGTCGAACTTGAATGCAGAATATAGGATTAAAGACAGAATTCTTGGCAATGTGGAGGAACAGAGGGATCTGGATGTGCAAGTGCATAGATCCCTCAAAGTTGCTACCCAAGTGGATAGGGTTATTAAGAAAGCATATGGTGTTTTGGCTTTCATTCACAGGGGGATCGAGTTTAAGAGCCGCGAGGTTTTGCTGTAGCTCTACAAGTCCCTGGTGAAACCATACTTAGAATATTGTGTCCAGTTCTGGTCGCCTCACTATCGGAAAGATACAGAGGCTTTGGAGAGGGTGCAAAGAAGGTTCACCAGGATGCTGCCTGGACTGGAGGGCTTGCCTTATGAAGAAAGGTTGAAAAAGCTTGGACTTTTCTCTCTGAAGAGAAGGAGGAAGAAAGGAGAACTGATTGAGGTGTACAGAATAATGAGAGGAATAGATAGAGTCAATAGCCAGAGACTTTTCCCCAGAGCAGATTGAGTGGTACGAGAAGTCATAGTTTGACGATATTAGGAGGAAGGTATAAAGGAGGCGTCCGAGGTAGGTTCTTTATGCAGAGAGTTGTGAATGCATGGAATGCATTGCCAGCTGTGGCGGTGGAAGCAGAGTCATTGGGGACATTTAAGCAACTGCTGAACATGCACATGGATAGCAGTGTGTTGAGGGGTGCGTAGATTAATTTACTATATTTTACATTAGGATTAAATCTTGGCACAACATCGTGGGCCAAAAGGGCTATTCTGTGCTGTACTTTTCTATGTTCTATACGTACCGTTGGTAAAATGTCTTTTCTTTCATTTACAGGTCACTCTCATGGTGCAGCAGGAAGGAAACACACAAGTTATTTTGCAGTGAAAAAGAAAGCAGTTAATTTTTAATCAGCAAAGTTATGTTTTTACCAGGCGGTTAATGTAAGTTCACCATTGTCTCATTAGAGAGAAGGAGAGAGAGGTGTGGGAGAGAAAGAGAGAGAAAAAGCAACAACTGTTTATGGTTTAACCTGAGGCTAAGGCACAGGGAATGATCATTCATAGCAATCTCAACCAGAGCAGCAATTGAACTACAAGCTGTAAACGTGACTATACATTGTAAGCCAACTATAGAATCAACTGAGCTAACCAACTCCTACATGGCCAATGGTAAAATCAATGGGTGACACATTGCTGCCTCACAGCGCCAGGGACTCAGGAACAATTCCAGCCTCAGGAACAATTCCAGCCTCAGATGACTGTCTATTAAGAGTTTGCACGTTCTCCCCTTCCCTGTGTGGGTTTTCTCCGGTTTCCTCCCACAGTCCAAAGATGTGCAGTTTAGGTGGATTGGCCATGCTACATTGCCCATAGTGTGAGAGTTATGCAGGCTAGGAGGATTAGCCATGGTAAATGCAGGGTTACAGGGATTAGAAAGGGTGGTGGGTCGGAGTGGGATGTAATTCAGAGGGTCAGTATATGGACCCGATTGGCTGAAATGCCAGCTTCCATGCTGTAGGATTCTATGATGTACAGGTTAGGGGGATTGGCCATGGTTAATGCAAGGTTAGAGGAATAGGGTTGGGGTCTGGGTGGGATCCTCTTCACTGGCTTGGGACAGACTGGGTCGGCTGAATGTTCTCTTTGCACACTATTTGGACATCAATATTTAACTCAATGCTGTGGGGCCATTTATTCTGATATCAATTTTGAAGAGATTCACTTTGAGTTTCTGAAATAATGGGGAAGCAAAATCCTATGTTTTCAGCTCCCCAGGGTGTGCCCTGCAGATGTGATTTTGAATCTTGCTGTGGCAGGTGGTGGATTCGGAATTTGATTTGACACAAAAACAGATCTGGAGTTAAGACTCTAATGATGACTGTTGTCAGGAACAAACAACCATCTGGTTCAAAATTGAAGACTGAGGTGAGGAGGAATTTCTTCTCTCAGGGTTGAGTGTCTTTGGAATTCCTAGCAATAGGGGGCTGTGTGTGGGGACAGGGAATAGGTTTAAGGGTGGGGTAGGTAGTTTCCTGCTCAGTCGGGGAATTGAGGGTTACGTGTTAAGTGCAGGAAAGTGGGCGTGAGGAATCAGGCATTAGCCACGATGTGATTGAATAGCTGAGCAGACTTGAGGAGCCGAATGGCCTTCACCTGTTCATCCTGATCATCGCTAAGGGAATGAAATCTGCCGTCCTTACGTGGTCTTCTCTGCATTTGACTCCTAACCCTTTGTAATCTCTTCACTGCCTCTGGCTGAGCAAGTTGATTGGTTCAAGGACATTTCGGAATTGTATTCACTTTCACACCTTGGCATAGATGGCCTATTCAGAGTACAGAGAAATAACATTTGTCAGGGTCAGTTTTAGGCTTGTTCCACTGATGTGCTTTGCCCAAGAGAAACTAGTCTGCATAATGACCCCAGATATTCACAGCTCCTCCTGCACACTGATTGTATTTCAGACAAAGTTTGTTCTTCTTATCCGTTTTCATAGAGTCATGCAGCACGGAAACAGGCCCTTCAGCCCAACTCGCCCATGCGGACCAGGTTTCCCAAACTCAACGAGTCCCATTTATCTGCATTTGGCCCATATCTCTAAACCTTTCCAAATGTCTTTTAAGTGTAATTTTACTTCCTCTGGCTGCTCATTCCATATACACACTGCCTTCTATGGGATAAATTTGCCTCTCAGGTCCTGTTTTAATCTTTCCTCTCTCATCTTAAACCTATGCCCATTAGTTTTGGACACCCCTACCCTGGGTAAAAGACCATACCTATTTACCTTTTCTGTGCCCTTCATGATTTTATAACCTGCCTAAGGTCACCTCTCAGCCTCCAACGCTGCAGGGGAGAAAAGCTCCCAGCTTATGAAGCTCCTCCTTATAACTCAAACCCTGCAATCTTGGTAACATCTTTGTAAATCTTTTCAGTAACCTTTCTAGCTTAACAACATCCTTTCTACAGCAGGTTGACCAGAACTGTACACAGTATTCTAAAAGTGGCCTCACCAACATCCTGTACAGCTGCAACATGATGCCTCAACTCCTGTCATCAATGCTTTGACCAGTGAAGGGAAGCATACCAAACACTTACTTCACCACAGTGTCTTGCTGCAATGCCACATTTAAGGAACTGTCTTCCTGCACCCCTAGGTCTGTTTGTTCAGAAACACTCCCCAGACTTGTACTATTAACAGTATAGGTCCTGCCCTCGTTTGCTTTACCAAAATGCAACACCTCGCATTTATCAAAATTAAACTTCCCTGACTCACTGGCCCAGTTGATCAAATTTCCATTGTCCTCTTAGAAAACCTTCTCCTCTGTCCAAAATGCCACCAATTTTGGTCCTGCTCCTACTTCTTTCTTGTTGATCTGTTTTCAGGCTGACCGAGCGGAACAGCAACCACCCTGCATCACATACGCCACCTTGAGGCATACAGATACAGGAGGGGATTAGGAATCAGGTCAAGACTAAGAGGGAAACGTTTATGTCAACCGTCCACAGACATTGTGAGACAGCACAGAAGAAAGCCTGTGAATCTTCACAAATCGACCAACAGCAAATCTATCCTCCAGTAAATAAGGAGGACAAGGCATAGCAATGTCATGTTTCTGTAACTTGGTTAGACTTTGTCTCAATTCACTCAGCAAGATATCAGTTCCAAAGATGGACTTGTTTTGAGAAACCATCTGAATTATGGTCTCTCCCAGAATTCTCAGTGGGTCACTTTATATCGCTGTACACTTCCGGCCCTCACATCATCGCCGATGCCACACGCTCAGTGACTTCCGCCACCCCTACTGGCATGTCTGCCACCACCTCCGCCCCCACCAGCGCCACTCACCTGCATTCTGCTGACAC
>NC_057759.1:3269129-3284104 GCF_004010195.1 Chiloscyllium plagiosum
GATGAAGGGCTTTTGCCCGAAACGTCGATTTTGCCTGTCCTCGGATGCTGCCTGAATTGCTGTGCTCTTCCAGCACCACTAATCCAGAATCTGGTTTCCAGCATCTGCAGTCACTGTTTTTACCTTATATCGCTGTAGCACAATCTAATTGTTGATGGCAGATATTTGAGATTTAATGGTGTCCTTTCCTAACTTGTGCATCCATTTGATTTCCTGGTAGACTAGAGAATGAGTTGAATGGACTCTGTGCATCTTTTATTTAAATTGTGGTGAGCTGGAAATAATTCAAGGCAGGATCATTCACCAACCCTATCTTCATTGCCCTCCAGCTTCCTCACTTAAAATACACATCCAGCTCTATTTTCATACCTCATATGGAATCTACCTCCACCACAATCCCAGGCTACACAATCCAAATCCTAACAACTCTGAGTAAAGACATTTTTCTTCATGTCACTCCTAGCTTTCTTACTGACAGTGTTGAAATTGTGACCCCCTAGTTACTAACATACCAAGTAATGGTAAGAAAATATTCTTCTTTCCCATGTCAAAATTCTTCGTAATTTTGAATACCCCTACTTGGTCCTCCTCTTAGTCTTCTCTGCTCCAAGGAGAAGAAGCCTGGTGTCACTAATCCTTCCTTGTATGTAAAATCCTTCATTCCTTCTATCATTTTAGTAACTTTCCAATGGACCCTCTCCAGAGCTTGAAGATCCTTCCTTAAATAGAACTGAACACAATTGTGGTCTGACCAATGATTTGTAGAGGTATAGCATCACTTCCTCAGTTTTATACTCAATGCCTTTACTTATAACTGCAAGGATCCTATAAACCTTCTTCACAATGGTTTCAGCTTGCCTGGCCACCTTCAGAGAATGATACATGTGAACTCAGAGGTTCCAGTGCTCCCCTCAAAGATGTACCATTGACCCTGCATTGCTGCTGTGTGTTTCTGTTACCAAAAGGCATTTCATTTCATTTGCCTGCATTGGAATTCATCTGCCAGATTTCTACCCATTTGGCCAACTTGTCAATCGCACTGTGAAGTCCCTCAGCATCATCCTCACAATTCACTCCTTTCCCTGGGTTAGTGTCAACTGCAATTTAGAGATTATGTCCTCAACACCCAACTCCGAATCATTTATAGAACTAATGTGTACGTGTCAATTTCTTCTATGTGCATGTAAATATCAATTCTACCTGTCCGTTTCCCCTATGTGAATGTATTTACCAGTCTGCTCCTGCTCTGTGAACTGAGACAATCCATGTTGACCTGTATTTGTCTGTTTCCTATGTGAATGTGAGAGTGTATTTACTGGTCTGTCCCTGCTGTGATTTGAGAATGTCGATATTAATCCGTATTTGTCATTTTCTCCAATGTCAATATGTGAATGCATATGTCAATATATGAATGATATTTTTATACCAATATGCAATACAACAACATGTCATCTCCTTTCTCACCAAAATCAGAATTACTGATATGGTACAGCACAGAAGCAGACCATTCAGCCCATTGTGCCTGTACTGGGACATTCTCTTATGCATCAGTTCTGCAGTAATTGTTGGGAATGTGAATTTCATCCACACATTGTCAGTGTCTATATGGAAAGGACAATTTGACATCAGTTCTGTAGACATCTGACTTTTAATAACTAGTCCTGGGTTGGTCAGATCACATTTGTGTTCAGTTCTGGGTAATTTATTTAAGGAAGGATCCTCAAGCTCTGGAGAGGGTCATTGGAGATTTACTGGATCTCATTCACCTATGTTCAGTTGTGGTTTTGTCTGAGTGTAGCACGAACTCTGTAAATAAACTCTTTTCAATTGTGTTTAATTGTATTGCATTTCAGTGTTTATTTTTACATTGTGGGTGCATGCATGTATAGTAGACTTTCTCAGGCGCTGCTGGGCACTGTATATCCTCAGCTGTGATAAATGATGTTGAGAATCAATTTAATCTGGAAATAATTGAGGCCAAATTTTATTCTTTTCCTTTCAACATCCAGTGGCTGAATGACAGTGAGTTTGCTCTTGTGCTGCCAGTCTGTATCTCAGTTCATGTCTCCTGTAGTGAATGGGAAACAGCCAAAGTTCTTTAATTGTTAGTGCCTGTAGGAATCACGTGCAAGTGAAAGTGTAACACACTGCAACAGAAAGGATTGTGTGCTGTTCTTCAGAGTCCAGGTAGGAAACACAATGGACCTTTTGTATCTTGTATAGGGTAATGATATAAAATGTTGGTCTCCAGAAAGCCATCAGGTTTTGTTTTAGTGCATAGTGATGTTCTTTTATGAATACTGGTGAAGTAACAATCAATGCAAACTGAATCCAGTTGCAACTAAGTGACAAACAATTCAGCTGCATTGGAGCTGACTGACCTTGTACAGAAAAGACAATTGGCTAATTCACTTCTATTTTCTGATGTAAACAGAACATTTACCCACCCATACCCCTACATTTACCCCTTCCCTAACACTACGGGCAATTTAACCAATTCACCTGATTTGCATATCTTTGGACTGTGGGAGAAAACCAGAGCACCACGCAGAGAACGTGCAAATTCCACACTGTCAGTCGTCTAGGGCAGGAATTGAACCCGGATCTCCGACGCTGTGAGGCAGCAGTGCTAACCACTGTGCCACCGTGCCTCCCACTAATTATCTTAAAAAAAAGTTTCTAGATGGACTGAAACAGACGAAACAAAGTCTTCTACTGCAATATGAAGAAATGCAGAATGATGTGGTGATAAAGATAAGCTCCTCTGCTATCATAATCCTTTAAATAGATGCTGGCTGGTCAGGATGAAAATTGTTAGCTGGTTGTTTCTGATCAGTGCAGACTCAACTTTCAAAGGGCCTGATTCTGTGCTATAGGCCTCTCTGACAAAGGATCTGTGGGTAGAAATCATTTTGAACGTAACATTTTGTGTTACTTGCAGTGGCAATGGAACTGCGTGGCTGTTAGACATAGTCACAATCTCACACGCACACTTGCACAGAGAACGCTGTAATCCGCCCACATTGCGGTCTTTTACACCTTCGGGAAGAATGGTGGGGCGGCCATTGCTGACTGGGACTTGAAACAACATTAGGAGGTGCTGAACAATGGGACCAATCATATCTTTGCATATCTTTGGACTGTGGGAGAAAACCAGAGCACCACGCAGAGAACGTGCAAATTCCACACAGTCAGTCGTCTAGGGCAGGAATTGAACCCGGATCTCCGACGCTGTGAGGCAGCAGTGCTGACCACTGTGCCACCGTGCCTCCCACTAATTATCTTAAAAAAAGTTTCTGGATGGACTGAAACAGACAAAACAAAGTCTTCTACTGCAATATGAAGAAATGCAGAATGATGTGGTGATAAAGATAAGCTCCTCTGCTATCATCCTTTAAATAGATGCTGGCTGATCAGGATGAAAATTGTTAGCTGGTTGTTTCTGATCAGTGCAGACTCAACTTTCAAAGGGCCTGATTCTGTGCTATAGGCCTCTCTGACAAAGGATCTGTGGGTAGAAATCATTTTGAACGTAACATTTTGTGTTACTTGCAGTGGCAATGGAACTGCGTGGCTGTTAGACATAGTCACAATCTCACACGCACACTTGCACAGAGAACGCTGTAATCCGCCCACATTGCGGTCTTTTACACCTTCGGGAAGAATGGTGGGGCGGCCATTGCTGACTGGGACTTGAAACAACATTAGGAGGTGCTGAACAATGGGACCAATCATATCTGCCTTATTCCCCAATCCAGAGAGGGCACGGGGAGGAGGGCGGAAAGTACCGGCGCCAAATCATCAACCGCCTTCTTTCCAACTTGAAAAGGCCGCCAATTTCCAAACAAGGGAGTAGGTTTTACACTAAAAAATGAAGTACAAAAAACTAAGTTTAAAAAACATTAATACTCATGTTAATTTACTTTTAGTTTACAAATGTGTTCTTCACACGGTCTTACTCTCCCTCATTTGCCCACCTGTACTGTCCATTTCTGATCTTGAGAGTACGTTGTCTTTTTAAACCTTGAAAAGAGGCTGAAACAAAACGGGCCAAACACTGCCGTCTGCAACCTGTCTTTTCACTTCACATTTCAATCGCACCCCGGCATGCTGATAAAGCAGCACACAACATTCTTCCGGCTCAGTATCAATGACGAACACTGTGTTTAGGCGATATTTTAAAGTTGTCGTCCCTTATCGGTCTCGATCAGATTCAGCAAAAATCACCACATTTCAGTCCGGCAGCTGTTTTGGTGTTCTCTCGGTTCACTTTGAAAGGCTCTCACCGACAGCAGAAAGTGCTTTGGTGTTTGTATTCTGAAAAATCGGATTAAATCCGCGCACTGTCAATGAAAAAAAGTGAAAATACATCAATCCGTGGGAGTGTAAACTGTGGGCACTTCCACCAGGGCTTTTAGCAACTTGAACTGTTTATGAAGTCGTTTCCCCCACCTCGTCAATTTGCAACTCACTTATAAAATCAAATATAGTCTGTGACTAAAAATACCTGGTCAAGAATCACATGCAGACCAGAACTAATCAATCTTAAAAATGATTCACTGGTGCTTAATCTGCTGTCTCTCCACTGACAAGGGAAGAGGCTGTTTTTTTTTTGTACACAGTGGAAAACACAAAGTGCACGAAACTTTATTCAATTTCCACCACCAGGAAGATAGGAAAACACCCGGGTGGCCAGTGACAAGCACTGCCCTTCACATCAGAGGGCAGTGCTGTGTGATCAAAACAGTGAAGGGGAGGGTAGGGACTAAATCAAAATAGAGTTGGAGGGAGAAATCTCCTGATTTTTTTTTTCTTTTTGAAGACTCCTGGTTATTTTTTTTCCCTTTTTTGTGTTTTTTTGTTTTTTTAACCCCCACACTACCACCTAAGTGCGGTAGTGCTTATTTTATCCCCAGCACCCATGGTGTGTGTGTGTGCAGGTGGGAGACACAGTGAAAGACACAAAGTGAGGAAGAGGCTGTATGTGATGTATACTGGTTCCTGATTGGTTGATTTAGACTGAGTCATTCCCAAACACTCAGTTTCTGTGATTGGTTTGTGTGGGACCCAACGTGGATCTGTCAGAATCTACAACGAAATGTGAAGTGGATGGTGATTCTGTTTCTGTCAGTCTGACTGAGGGAGATTTGTTTCGTGTTAGTGACACAGAAAGTGACTGTGGTATTGGTTCGGTTTCCTTTTGCTCGTTGTTGTGATGATGTGGAAGTGGAAGGGTATGTTTCTAGCTCCGCAGGTCTGTTTCTGGTCCTCTCTCTGGGCTGGAATTAATGAGCTTGCCACTTTTCTCAGTGGTTAGCGCTGCTGCCTCACCACGCCAGGGGTCCTCCTTCGATTCCAGTTTCGGGCGACTGTCTGTGTGGATTTTTTACATTCTCCCCGTGTCTGAGTGGGTTTCCTCCGGGTACTCAGTTTTCCTCTCACAATTCAAAGACGTGCCGTGTAGTGAATTGGCCATGCTAACTGCCCATAATGTTCCGGGATATGTAGGTTTGGTGCATTAATTAGGGGTAAATGTAGAATAATGGGGAGTGGGTCTGGGTGGATTACTCTTCCGACGTCTGATGTGGACTTGTTGGGTCGAAGTACCAAATTCTACACTGTCGGGATTCTAAGGCTAAGAGTGTTTTCTCGGTTTGGTTTTGATGGAACTCGTTCTCAACTGCACGGAGTTGGAGAGAGATGAAAAAAAGTCCCTATTTAAAACTGTCCATGAGTCATGGGTTGAAAATGCCTGTCTTCACTGCGGGATTAATATATTTCTGAGAACTTGAGTGTTAACTGTGGGCCCAGAGACCGATCTGTAACTGTGTGCTTTGCACGTAACTGCAGTGGATCAGAACCACGTTGCTGCAGTTTTTATTTAAGAGCATTGAACTTTCACACCGGCATTTAGAGCATTTCTCAGTCTCATACGAATGCCTGTTAACCAGCAACCGTTAGCATGCTATGTATGTGTCACTTTAACTTTATATCTATCGAGTCCTTATTTAGACATTTGGCATGAATTCAACACCTGACCATTGAGGCTCTGGTCCTCTGTGTAATAGTCAATTAGTGTTACTTCAAGACAGGTTTTATTCTGTATCCACCAAACACTGATGTAAGCAGTAAAACTTTACACCATTTGCCTGCCACTTGGAAATGTTCCTCCAATCTGTGTCTATCCAGTTCTGGGAGGTAAAGCATTTTTGTTTACTCTATTTCACAGTCTTTACATGTCAGTATGTTACTGGACTGAAACTCAAACCTTCTAAAGTGTAACCTGTTGTTTTTACTCTGTAGGTGTCAGTCATTAACATAAGAATGTTTCTCATTTAGTATCTACAATTTTGAGTGTGACCAAACACCACTTTGGACAGTCTCAGGTAGGACTCCCTCCCCTCCACACCCATATCCTTTGAATATCAGCTTCTGCGCAATGACAGTATGTTTGTATTTATAACTGCAGCATTTGGTAAGGTACAATATCTTAACATTGTTATTGCCAATTTCTGCAATGTACATCAGTGATGTTACACTGTTTATGTCAGTTTCTCACCAGTGGATAGTTGCATTGTCTCCTAACAGTTCATTGTTTTGCAACCGACTCTATTTCACTCTGTAACTGCCAGTTTGTTGTTTCTAATTTGTTTTCACTCAGTTTCTGTCGATACACTGGCATGTGAGACAGCAAATATTTCAACATTTCTAACTTTCAGATGAAATGAATGGGTTTTTTTTTAACTCCATCCCTGTTATGTCACAGTGACTTGTAATTGAATCTGTCAGTATGTGATCTGTGAGCACACACAGTAAGTTAGTGATAAAATGAAAGGTGAATTATGCCTCTCATTTCTGTCATGCAATTGCAGGGTATATACACTACAGTTATTAATTTCTTTCAGACTTGTGTCAGTTTAAATATCTCAAAGCAGAAGACAAGAAGAAAAATGAGAAGTCAGCAACATTTTTTATCTGCCTGTGTGTACTCAGCTCTGAGAATGTGCTATCAAAATGTACCTGTTAGTTTTTTTTGATGAATATAAGAACTTTGTTTTAAACCTTATACCTGTCAGTTTCTCCAATGTGAATGTTTGAGTGCAGTTTTCAATCTGTACCTGATAGTTTCAACTAAATGAATGAATGAGTGCATTTGAAAGTGTACCTTTCAGTGTATGCTCTGTGAATAAGTGAGTGTACTTATAATATTTGGCTCTATTTAAGATGACACTTCCCAGAAACTGCAGGAGCTCTTTTTACTTCAAGTCTCTGTTGCTCAACATGAATAAGATTTTATCTATTGCCATCCATGTCAGGGTAGTTTCAATTCCAGCCTTGGCTCATTGTGCAAACTTCACACAGACAGGTTCCCGATGTCTGCATTGGTTTTGTTACAGCACAGGGTAAACCCCTTTGCTAATTTAAAACCAGCAATACAGAAAAGATTTATCCCATGCAGTAATCTGTGAAAATGTGATAGGCCAAGAACTAGTTAAAGTAAAGATTAACAGCTTTATTTATGAAAGTATAACAGAGAGTGATAACTAACAACTATTAACAACTTCTTCCTCTATCCTATCTTCTATAATACTAGTCCAATAGAACTCCTGATTAAGATTTACAAAACAAAACTTCTTATCTCAAAACCAGGCAGCTTTCGGTTCTTTTCTGTATTCCGGTCGTCTTTTGTTCTTCTTGGGCATTGTGCTTTACTAGTTGCTGATTGATAAAGGTACTTTAAAGAGAGCTATTTTTTGGGCAATCTTTTTACATGCTGGGGGCTTGGCAATTCTCCTCCCAAGTGTTCGATTTTCCCAGGTCTTATACCTCCAGAGCATCGGATTGTGTCATTGGCTTTTAAGAACGTCAATACGCTCAGTATGAACTGGTTTGGAATTTGTTATTTTCAGGATATAATTTAAACCGATTGGTTGAATTCAAATTGATTTTTATCTCCAGGCAAATAGCTACTTGAGTTGTTCGACCAGTATAAACACCAGCTACTTGAGTGTTTTTTCAGAACACTTGGTGCTGTCAAGTAGTTCTACTGGCTGATAACTTTCTTAAAGGTACAGTACACTCACATCTTCATAACAGTTTCGGCTGGGTGCTCTAATTTCCTTCCACAGTCCAAACATGTGTAGCTTAGCTGGATTAGTCATAGTAAATTGCCCTGGAAAAATTCATCAACGTGCAGCCTAGATGGGTTAACTATGGTAAAGGTGTGGTTATGGGGGTCAGGTAGGGCCTATATGTGGGTGGGATGTGCTTTGACAAGTTGTTGCAGGTCGATTCTGGTTCTCTTCTGTGACCTCTATCTGCATTGGAGAAATTCTATGTACTGTAAATGAAATTGAGACTTTTTACACAGTTGTCAGTCTCTGACACTGTAAAACAGTTTGGATAATTTCCACAACTTTCATTCTATGGTACAGTTTATGATTGTACGTTATTTTCTGGATTGGTCAGTCTCTGGTCTGATTGTATACTTTGAATTTACTGTTCACATGTTTATACCAAGACCAGTATGAGAGTTTCTTCATTCTGTGTCCAATAATCTCTGGGTATCTATTTAAATGTGTACCATTTCATGTCAATGTTTAATTCTACTTTCTAGTTTATCAGCCAGTTTGTGTTAACAGACATGGGCCACTCTATTCTGGCCAGGTACAGGCCACCCCTACAGCCTTTGCCAGAGCCCCATATAAAAGACTGGTCCAAACTTAGCTCTTGGAGTCTCAAGCAAACTAGAGCAAATGAGCTTGCAGACAGGATGCAAACTATAATGGTGGAGGGTTGTGTTTGTGACTGGAAGCCTGTGACCAGTGGTGTACCACAGTGCTGGGACCCTTGCTGCTTGTTGTGTACATATTAACAATTGTATATGAATGTAGAATGTATAATTAGTAAGCTTGTAGATGTTTTTTTTGTGTGGAAGTGTTAAATGTTTCAGTGCAGCCTTGGAGTGCAAAGGACCTGTTTCTGTACTGTATTGTTCTTTGTTCTGTGACACCCTGTTTTTGACAGTGAGAGGGATGGTTTCAGGCTACAGTATGAGTACATTGGGCAGAGCAATGACAGATGGAATTTAATCCTGATAAATGTGCATTTTGAAAGGTCTAATAAGGGAAAGAATTACACAATGAAGATTGGTCCCGAGGGAGTACTGAGGAACAAAGGGACCTTGGTGTACAAGTCTATAGATTGCAGAGAGGCTGCTGAAGAAGGCATACAAAATGCTTTCCTTCAGTACCAGAGCTGTTGAATGTAACAGCAAGGAAGTCTTATTACAACTTTACAAAACAGATCAAATACCATGTGCAGTTCTGACTGCCACACAATTAGAAGGATGGGATTGGCTGGAGAGGATGCAGTGGGTTGGAAAGTCTCCGTCAAAGGGTTTGGGTTTGGGTTTGGTTTTCTTGGAGCAGAAGAGATTGAGGGAGTATCTGACTGGGATATACTAAATCGTGAAAGATGCAGACAGAGTAGATTGTGTGATCTTTCTCCCCTTGGCAGATATATCTAAGAACAGAGAATAAAAGTTGAAGGTGAGGGCAAAGCATTTTAGAGGATATCTGAGAAAAATATTTTGACCTAGATGGTGGGTAAAATTTGTAATATGCTGCCTGAGTGTGTGTTGGAATACTGTCAAAGCATTTCAGCAGCATTTGGATGTGCCCTTAAGAAGCCAGGGTATAGTTGGCTATGGGCCAAGTGCAGGTAAATGGGATGAATGCAGTCTGCTGTTTGTTGGACATCATAGACATAGTGGGCTAAAGGACCTGTTTCTCTGTTGTATGACTCTATATCTCTATAACATCCTTGTAAATCTTTTCTGCACCATCGCAAGTTTAACAACATCCTTCCTGTAGAAGGATGATGAGAATTGTACACAATCTCCTGAAAGTGGCCTCGCTCGTGTCCTGCACAGCCACCAGATGGCACCCCAACTCCTACACTCCATGTTCTGACCAATGAAGGCAAGCATGCCAAAGGCATTCTTCACCACCCTGTCTATCTGAGACTCTATTTTCAAGGAAATATGCACCTGCACTATGTGGTCTCTTTGTTCAGCAACACTCACCAAAGCCACACTATTAATTGTATAATTGTTGCCCTGGTTTGTCTTACAAAAATCAAAGTTCTCCCATGTATCTAAACAAAACTACATCTGTCACTTCTTGGCCCATTGATCCACCTAATTGAGGTCATAATTTGTATTTATTTTCAGTGCATGGTGATATAATTATTTGAAGACTGTTGAAGTAAAGATAGGTATTAATTACCCTGCGCTGTATTGTGATGGTTCTCACCATCATTGGGACACTTGTGTAGCTCTACGAAGTGGAGGAGGAATGCAGAAGGACTTTGATTTTCTCTCATGCAGTGGGGGAAAGTTGGTGTGTTGCCTCCCAGGTGCCAGGGTTCCTGATGTCTCAAATCGTGTTTTCAGGACCCTTGTGGGGGGCAGCAATGGGCTGAGCAGTGGCAGATGGAGTTCAATTCAGATAAATGTGAGGTGCTGCATTTTGGAAAGGCAAATCAAGGCAGGAGTTATATACTTAATGGTAAGGTCCTGGGGAGTATTAATAAACGAAGAGACCATGGAGTGCAGGTGCATAGTTCCTTGAAAGTGGAGTTGCTGGTCGATAAGATAATGAAGATGACATTTAGTATGCTGTTCTTTATTGGTCCGAGCACAGAGTATCGGGGTTTCGATGTCATGTTGTAGCTGTACAGGTAATTGGTTCGGCCGCTTTTAGAATATTGTATACAATTCTGGTCTCCTTCCTATCGGAAGGATGTTGTGAAACATGAAACATTCAGAAAAGATTTACAAGATTGTTTCCAGGGTTGGAGTGTTTGAGCAAAAGGGACAGGCTGAAGAGGCTGGGGCTGTTTTCTCTGGAGTGTTAGAGGCTAAGGGGTGAACTTATAGAATTTTATAACCTTTTATAAAATCAGGAGGGTCATGGATAGGCTAAATAGACAAGGTATTTTCCCTGAGGTGGGGGAGTCCAGAACTAGAGGGCATAGGTTTCAGGTGAGAGGGAAAAGTTTTAAAAGGGACCTAAGGAGCAACCTTTTCATGCAGAAGGTGGTGTGTGTGTGTGTGGAATGAGTTGCTCGAGGAAATGGTAGAGGCTGGAACAATTCCAACATTTAAAAGGCATGTGGATGCTACATGAATAGGAACGATTTAGACGGATATGGGCCAGGTGCTGGCAAACGGCACTAGTGTTGGCTAATGGGATTTGATTAGTTTCGAATATCTGGCTGGCATAGATGGGTCAGACCGAATGGTCTGTTTCTGTGCTCTACATCTCTATAACTCTACGGCTGTGAATTATAACAATTATTGCAAATGGGTTGATGTACGTAAAGAATGGAAAGAGAGAGAAAAAAAAATTGTAATTCCTCCGAGGTAGTTGATTCTTGATTTGAAAATTTCTCTCTGGAAATTGAGACAATGTGTGTCTAATTCAGTCTGCTCTGTAACTATAGAAAGGATGTTCTTCAGTCTGATGCAGTAACATACCTGCTTTTTGTTAGAAGGAACTGATCACACTTGGCTTTGTACCGAGGACATATTACACTGTCTTGGTCCTTCAAGTAATTTGCTGGAGGAAGACAGAAGAGACATCGTCTGTAAATCAACATTAAGTCAATGAAATAATTTAATAATCATTAGGCTTGTTTCCTTCAAGACAGCAATTCCAACAGGACCACAGGGCTGATTCTATTTTTGGCCTGAGCTGCTCTTTGGTGATGTATCAAAAAAATCTGTACCAATTCACTGAGAACTCGATCCTAACCAACGCCTCTACAAATGGGATAATCTAATGAAAGTGCATGTCTGGATATGAAAGTTTCCTTATCTATCCATAGCTGTCAGTTCCTGCTCAGTGAATGTGAGGACAATTATCAAGATGTATCTGTTAAATGCTGCTCTGTGAATATCTGAGTCCAATTATCAAACTGTAATTATCAATCAGCATAATCTGTACAAATATGCAAGTGAATGCAG
The DNA here is from genome assembly GCF_004010195.1 of Chiloscyllium plagiosum. NCBI lineage: Eukaryota > Metazoa > Chordata > Chondrichthyes > Orectolobiformes > Hemiscylliidae > Chiloscyllium > Chiloscyllium plagiosum. The sequence continues at coordinate 3,281,161 of NC_057759.1, forward strand.
TTATCAATCTATCCCTGTCACTCTCTGGTAAATATATTTACATCACAGAGACAAATAGGGACAGACTGATAACTACACTCATACATTCACATAGCATAAGCCTACAGGTGCAGATTGATAACTGAACTTGTGTATCCACATAGAGGAAACTGTTAGGGACTGGTTGATAAATACATTTTAAATAAATAGGATCAGTCCCTATGTGTTTCTCCGATGTGGATATGTGAGTTTAGTTATCTATATATACCTGTCGGTTTCTGCCCTGCAAATGTGTTTGTTTGCCTACCAATCTGTCCTGAACAGTTTCTGCTGTGTGTCTGGAGTGTTGTTATCAACCTGAATCTGTCAGTTTCAGCTACGAGAATCCGAGTTTCGATATTAGTCTCTACCTGTCAGTTTCTGCTGTATGAATATTAAATGCAGTCAGCAATTTGTATCCATCAGTTATTGTGAGAATGTAGATGTTGATCTCTACCTGCAAGTTTAAGCTATATCAATATGGGAGAGCAATTATCAAACAGTATCTATTTGACCCCAGAGTGTCATATGACAGTGTAGATGCCAATCTGTCCTTGTCAGTTTCTTCCCTGTCAAAATGCGAATACAGTTATTGATCAGTACCACATCAGCTTCTGCTCTGTGAATGTGGGTGTATTAACCAAACTGTAGCGGTCAGTTTCAGTGATGTGAATGTGGGAGTACAGTTATCATTCTCTACCTGTCATTTTCTTCTTTGTCAAAGTGAGTGGAACTGTCAGTGTGTATCTTTCAGATTCTGCTGTGTGAATACATAAATATAGTTGTCAATCTGTAGCTGTCAGTTTCTGCATGGTGAATATACTTGTGTAATTGTCAATTCTTCCAGTTTCTATGATGTGAATGTGTGAGCTGAGTTTTCAACTGTCGCTATCAGTTTCTGCTTTGCGAATGTGAGAGTTTAATTATCAATCTTTCCCTGTCAGACTCTGTAATGACAGTTTTTGAGTGTATTTATTCATCTTTTCCTGTCAGTTTGTGTGACTGTAGTTATCAACCCGTACCTCTCAGATTCTGCGCTCTCAGAGTGTAGTTATCCATTTGATTTGATCTGATTTATTATTGTCACATGCACTGAGATACAATGGAAAGTATTGTTTTGTGTACTTTAGATTTTTTTAGATTAGATTAGATTACATTACAGTGTGGAAACAGGCCCTTCGGCCCAACAAGTCCACACCGCCCCGCCGAAGCGCAACCCACCCATACCCCTACATTTACCCGTTACCTAACACTACGGGCAATTTAGCATGGCCAATTCACCTGACCCTGCACATCTTTGGACTGTGGGAGGAAACCGGAGCACCCGGAGGAAACCCACGCAGACACGGGGAGAACGTGCAAACTCCACACAGTCAGTCGCCTGAGGCGGGAAGTGAACCCGGGTCTCAGGCGCTGTGAGGCAGCAGTGCTAACCACTGTGCCACCGTGCCGCCCACTGATATTACAGGCAGATAATATCATACAAAATGCATCAGGGTAATAGAACAGAATCCGAAATACAATATTAAAACTTCAAAGAGAGAGAGATTAACGTTAAAATTTGAGCAAGATTAGAGTGGTGCTGGAAAAGCACAGCAGGTCAGGCAGCATCTGAGGAGCAGGAAAATCGATGTTTTGGGCAAAAGCCTTTCATCAGGAATATCCGAAAAGTCAATTTTCCTCCTCCTCGGATACTGCCTGACCTGCTGTGCTTTTCAAGCACCACTCTAATCTTGACTCTAATCTCCAGCATCTGCAGTACCCACTTTCACCTTAAAATTTGAGCAGTTCATTCAAAAGTCTGATAACAGCAGAGAAGCTGTTCCTGCGTTTGTTGGGTGGTGTATTCAAACTTCTGTATTTTCTGGTGGTAGCTAGGAAAATATTAGTTTTTATACAAAAGATAGGGTGGGTGGAAGAGTGACAAGTAAATGACAGATGGAGATAGAGTCCAAAGAAAGAGAAGAACAGTAGGACAGACAAAGGAGTGGATAACTGTCAGACTAAGTGGGTGAATAGCCTATTAATAGGGCCTGTTAATGGCTAACAATTGGTGGTGTATAATAGCAGACTATATGTTAACAAGGCAGGATATGTGCGTTTTTGGGTAATGACATGGGAGAGCTCAAGCCCTGTAGTTATTGAACTCAATATTGAGTCCAGAAGGCTGTCGAGATCCCAAGCAGAAAATGAGGTGCTGTTCTTCCAGCTGGCACTGAGCTTCACTGAAGCACTGCAGCGAGCCTGAGACAGAGAGCTTGGCCAGGGAACAGGGTGGTGTGTTGAAGTGGCAGGCAACTGGAAGCTCAGGGTCTTTTTGTCTGGACAGAATGTAGGTGTTCTGCACTGTGGACACCCAATCTACTCTCAGTTTACCCAACATAAAGGAGACCACATTGTGTGCATTTTCCTTGCCACCATCAGTTCTGAGGACCGGTCACTAGACCTGAAACACTGCCAGACCTGTGAATTTTCCACTAATGTTTGTTTTGTTAGCAATCTCTACCTGTCAGTTTCTTCTCTGTGAATATGTGAGTGTCATTATCAAAATGTACACGTCAATTTATGCGATTTGAAATTGGGAGCATTATCAATCTGTTCCTGTCAGTTTCTGCTTTACGAATGAGAGTGTAGTTACCAATCTTTCTCCGAAATTTACTGCCACCTGCATATGAGAGTTATTAGGAGAAAGTGAGGTCTGAAGATGCTGGAGATCAGAGCTGAAAATGTGTTGCTGGAAAAGCGCAGCAGGTCAGGCAGCATCCAGGGAACAGGAGAATCGACGTTTCGGGCATAAGCCCTTCTTCAGGAATGAGGAAAGTTTGTCCAGCAGGCTAAGATAAAAGGTAGGGAGGAGGGACTTGGGGGAGGGGCATCGGAAATGTGATAGGTGGAGAGAGGTCAAGGTGAGGGTGATAGGTCAGAC
>NC_057759.1:3285471-3325125 GCF_004010195.1 Chiloscyllium plagiosum
CCTCTCCGCCCCCACCCCAGTCTGACCTATCACCCTCACCTTGACCTCTCTCCACCTATCACATTTCCGACGCCCCTCCCCCAAGTCCCTCCTCCCTACCTTTTATCTTAGCCTGCTGGACAAACTTTCCTCATTCCTGAAGAAGGGCTTATGCCCGAAACGTCGATTCTCCTGTTCCCTGGATGCTGCCTGACCTGCTGCATTTTTCCAGCAACACATTTTCAGCTATGAGAGTTATTAACCAACCTGTCCCTGTCAGATTCTGCTCTGTGCATCTGGGGGGAGTGCAGTTATTAATCTGTATCTATCAGCTTCTTAAATGTGCAAATTCATTTATCAAACTGTACCTGTCAGGCTTTGCTATGCGAATGTGTTAGTCTAGTTATCAACCTGTACCTGTCGTATTGGTGTCCATGATTATTGTTCGCTCTCTTTCAGTTTCTGCAATGTGAATATGTGAGAGCCGAAATCAATTGATGTCTGTCAGTTTCGGTTGCGGCAATATGAGAGTTTGGGACTTGATGGAAACATGTCAACTTCTGCTGTGTCCATGTGTGAATTTAGGAATTGATCTATACATGCCAGTTTCTGCTGTGTGACTGTGAGAGTCAAGTTCTCAAGGAGTTCCAGTCACTTTCAACTCTTATATACCAAAGTTGCTCAATTCTCTGGCAGCCATTAATATTCTAAGAGTCTAATGATGTCCACGAATCTATTGTTGATTGCCAGAAAAACTCATCTGGTTCAGTAATGTCCTTGAATGAAGGAAACTACCATCCTTTCCTTGTCTGGCCTGCATGTGACTCCAGACCCACATCAATGTGGCTGCATGGGTAGTTCGGGATGGGCAATAAATGCTGGCCGAGTCAGTGATGCCCCCACCCATGAATGAATTAGAAAAAAAAAAATTCTGTGACTGAGATTCAATCTGATAGTGTTTAGGGTGTTGAGATTGGGCCTTAATCTCTTATGCATATTGTGATTTATGACTCAATCACAGAATTGATACAACCATTCAGCCTGTTGTGTCTGCACTGGGACATTCTATTCTTTATCTGTCTCCATACTAGTTTCCACTAATTGTTGGGATTCTAATCTTCATTCACTCACTGCCAGTGTCTCCGTGTAAATGCCAATTTGAGATTAGTTCTGCAGTTATTGGCCTTTGAATACCTCGAGTACCAGTTTTGCTCTGTGTGCAACAGTGACAAGTCGAGTATATGGATGCCATTCTCTATGTTCAGTTGTGTTTTTTCAGCAGGGTGTAGGATAAATCCGTTCAATATTTGATAAACCTGTGTGCTTGAGGCATTAATGTTGGTTCAATAAACATCTTTGCCAAGATTTGGAGATGCCGGTGTTGGACTGCGTGTACAAAGTTAAAGCCTGGTGTTGTGTGATTTTCATCTTTGCCAAGAATCTGAATTTTATTGTATTCAATCTCAGTTTTCTTTTTACATTGTGCGTGTGTGCAGTAGTCTTTGGCAGTTGCTGCTGGGCACTGCAATAATGTAACATCTAATACTAACATCTTCTGAAGCGATTAATAATGTGGTCAATTTATGACTGTCCATATCTGGAAGTAGTTGTGGGCCTAAATTGCATTTTTTTTCCCTTTTACCATTAACTGGCTGAGTGAGAGTGAGTTTTGTGTTGTGCTGCCAATCTGTATCACTTTGAAGAGTGGTACTGGTCGAGATCACACCAACATTGTCTGTATGTCTCTCTGTGATTCCAGTTCTGATACACTTTGAGGTGGTTTTAAGATCTTATCAATCAGTGTTTCATACATTAAAAAAGTATGGAAATGCTTCTGCATTACTGAGGCCCTCAACCAGAATGGGAGCGTGCATAAAGTGTGTTTTCATCAACACTAGGCTGAGAGTGAGAATGAGACAGAGAGAGAGAGACAGACAGACAGACAGAGATGTGTATGTACGTATGTGAATGAGCATTACGCATCATCTGTGGATATGGCTTGACCAAGAGGTTCATTTGAAATTTACATTGTTTGATTATTGTCTTTGTACAGGACAAATGTTTATCAAAAGAATAATTTTGTCCTGCTCAGTTACTCATAAATGTCCAACATTGCTTCTATATCTGCACTCAAATATACACTTCATACAAATATTTGTTATAACCATGTAACACCATGATCGGTTTGTTCTAATTGATTGTAACTTTAAAAATGCCAAATCTACATATGAATTTAATGTAGCTCAAATGTATATTTATTATAAGCATACAGTCTAACCTGCTTCTCATCTTATGAATGATAATTGGCTTTGAATAATGGAATTTACTGTCATGGAGGTGACAAGCACTGAGAAGAGGGCAGAATAATATAGATTTATATATCGTCAGTTGTGTTTAACTCTTGGATTGAATGTGTACTTCTGGAAATGGAGCTCAATGTGCGCCTGACTCAATCCACTCTGATTGTGGAAAGGACCTTCTCCTCTCTAACAGTGGTAACATACCTGCTGGGTGTGAGAAGCAGTTGGTCACTCTTGGATTGATCCATCAAATATTTGCCTGGAGAAAGACAAAAGAGAAAGCTCCTGTACATCACTAGCAGCTGAGTAGGAAGATATCAAATGATCAATGCAATATTCAGGTCATGATCATTACAATTCTTTGTTTTTGAACAGGGCAAGGTGAACAGTGCAGATCCTGGTTCCACTCGAGCCCTGAGCTCCTTCCAGTCTTTTTCTGTTTCCCAAATTCTAAAACATTTCACTTAGATAAAATAAACTCACCAACATATGGACATCTCCACAAATGGAATGATTGCACAGTTCAATGTCCAGCTCCCAATACATTAACTGTTAAAAAACAAATTGGGCAGGATTTCACATACTTGGAGACGTTTATCCGGTGCCTGCTATATTTATCTTACACAGGATTATCACATTTGTTTCTATTGTCCTTTATTTCAATGTCTATTCGCAATAAACAACGTGAAACAGAAGCCAAACAATAAATTCTCATCAGTGTTTAGGGGATTGCAAACCCCAAGAATGTCCCACAGCAGCTTCTTCCCGCTCTGCCTCCCTCAGCAGGCCCACACACAGCCCGAGAAAGGCCTCTCTCTTCCCCCCAGCCCGCTCACTCCAAGTTCCTGCTCCACTCGGCCTCTTACAAACAGCCCCCGCTTCTCCCTGAACTCACCCCGAATCAATCCCGGTCTCGGAGCCCCCTCTGTGTCCCAGGCTCCCATCCCGATGTGCTGCTGGAAGGAGCCTGCTGTTCCCTCGCTTCCCTGGGTGCTGATCTCTCCATTGCAGTCTGTTCCAAACAAACCTCTTGCACTCACTGAGTAAATGCTCCTCAATGGCAGCGCTGGGGGAGGGCAGCTCCTCTGGTCAGGAACAATCAGCATTGGGGGAGGTGAGCTTGCGATGAGGCATTGCGCATGCGATGTTTTCCCCAAAACAAACATCAATTGGTCATTTCCCCAATTCCCTTTTCTCCCAGTTTGATCAAAGGAACTGAGGCTGTGGGAGAAAGGGTAGAGAACGTTTCAAGCTGGGAATTGCCCCTTTATGAAGCTCCAGTGGAGCTCATTCCCGGGTCATGTTAATAACTCCTCCCTCCGGCTCTCTCAATTTGATCAGGGAGCGGAGAAGCTGGAGGCCACTCGGCCCATCCTCTGTGCTCCCCCATTCGATAACATCACGTCTGATCAAACGTTAACTGTGGTATTTAATCCTGCTGACCCCTCATCCACAAATATTAACTCCTTGCCCAAAGTAGCATACAGAGAGATGGAATGAGTGGAACATTCTTACGAAGGCTGAAAATTACTGATGGAGAGAATCTTGCATCACAGTGTCGGTGCTTATTTCTGGGTCAGGAGGCATGTGCAAAAGTCAGACCAGATGCGCAATAACACCTCAGGGACTCGATTTAGTTTTTCGTGGATGACAGATTTTAGTGTCATGTATGCTGCAGACAGAAACGTTGTGATGTATTGAATGCCACAACGAGAGACCCCAGCTGTTTTTGTTTATTTACTCCTGGAACGTGGATGTCGCTGGCTGAGCCTACCATTTATTCTCCATCCCTTTTGAGAAGGCGGTGGTGAGCCACCTTCTGGAACAGCTGTTGTCCATGTGCTGCCCACAATGCCACGAATAGGGAGTTCCAGGGTCTTGATCCAGTGTCAGTGAAAGAAAGCGGTTTTATTTCTAAGTCAGCATGGTGAGTGCCTTAGAGGGGAACCTGTCTGACATCAAGGCGGTGTTCCCTGACATCAGCTGCCTTTATCGTTTTGGATGGAAGTAGTCGCGATTTCGAAGGTTCTCCTTTTACAAATTACAAAACTCGAATCTCTTTGTCAGCGGCACAGACAGACGTCTCTCTGACCGATAGAGTGGTCAGAAGAGTGTGTTGTCTCCCTGATGTCAGGATCAAGAATATCTCGGAGAGAGTGCAGATATTCACAAAGGGGCTTACACATTGGAACTAACTACACAGGAAGGGAAAGATATGAGATTCCGAAGGAAGAATAAGGAAGAGAGGCAAGAATTTAGAAAGGAGGTCCTCTCCGGTAGTAATACCTAGATTACTCCCGCTGCTACAAGCGACTGAGTGTAGGAATAGGATTCTGGATCAGTGGTGCTGGAAGAGCACAGCAATTCAGGCAGCATCCGAGGACAGGCAAAATCGACGTTTCGGGCAAAAGCCCTTCATCAGGAATAAAGGCAGAGAGCCTGAAGCATGGAGAGATAAGCTAGAGGAGGGTGGGGGTGGGAGAGAGTGGCATAGAAGTCAGTAAGTGAGTTGCTCGCTGCAGTATTCCCAGTCTCTGACCTGCACTTGTAGCCACAGTATTTGGTCATTTAGATATTGTGGGGAATTCAACAATGGCAATGCTTTTGGATGGTAATGATTAGATCTCATGAATAAAGGCTGTGGATGATTGTGTGAGGAATGATGGTCCAGTCTCCCCAATGTAGAGGAGTCCGCATCGGGAGCAACGGATACAATAGATGATATTAGTGGATGTGCAGGTAAATCTTTGATGGATGTGGAAAGCTCCTTTGGGGCCTTGGATGGAGGTGAGGGAGGAGGTGTGGGCGCAGGTTTTACAGTTCCTGCGGTGGCAGGGGAAAGTTCCAGGATGGGAGGGTGGGTCGTAGGGGGGCGTGGACCTGACCAGGTAGTCACGGAGGGAACGGTCTTTGCGGAAGGCTGAGAGGGGTGGGGAGGGAAATATATCCCTGGTGGTGGGGTCTGTTTGGAGGTGGCGGAAATGTCGGCGGATGGTTTGGTTTATGCGAAGGTTGGTAGGGTGGAAGGTGAGCACCAGGGGCGTTCTGTCCTTGTTGCGGTTGGAGGGGTTGGGTCTGAGGGCGGAGGTGCGGGATGTGGATGAGATGCGTTGGAGGGCATCTTTAACCACGTGGGAAGGGAAATTGCGGTCTCTAAAGAATAGGAATAGGATGATAGAGCAGAGGAATGCCCAACTCAGGAGCTGGTGCAGGGAGAGGTGTTCAAATTTTTGGTTCATTGGAATCTCTTCTGGGGAAGACGTGACTTGTAGAAAAAGGATGGCATACACCTGAATTGAAAGGGATCTACTATATTGGCAGGGTCACTTCCTTGAGCTACTGGGGAGGGGTTAAACTCGTAAGGTGTGGGCGTGGGGTGAGGTCAGTAGGAACCGGGGAGATAGTGAACAAAGATATCAATCTGAGGCTGGTAGTCGGTAAGTCAAACACCCAGGGTAGACAGGAACATAGCAGAGAATGAGGTTGGATTGATAACTTAAACTGCATTTACTTCAATGCAAGAGGCCTTACAGGGGAGGAGGATGAACTCAGGACATGGTTAGGAAAATGGGATTGGAATTGGGATATCATAGCAATTACAGAGACATGGTTTGGGATGACACAACTGGCAGCTTAATGTTCCAGGAATCAAATGTTATAGGAAGGATGGGAGGAGGGGTCAGCAAGAGAAAATGGGGAGTGACATGTTTGGTAAGAGATAAGATCACACCTTTACTGAGGGAGGATATTCCTGGGCTTATATCCATGGAAATTATTTGGATGGGAAATGAGAAATAAGAAAGGATTTGATCACCTTATTGGGATTGGACTGTAGACACCCTAACAGTCAGCAGGAAATTGAGAAACAAATTTGTCAGGAGATCTTAGATCTGCAGGAATAATGGTGTGGTTATGATGAGGGATTTTAGCATTCCAAACATAGATTATGACTGCCAAATTGTTAATGGTTTAGACAGAAAGGAATTTCTTAAGTGTGTACAAGAAATGTTTCTGATTCAGTATGTGAATGCATCGTCTAGACAAGCTGCAAATCTTGACCTACTCTTGTGATATAATGATGTCAGTGGGGGAGCACTTTGGGGCCAACGACCATAATTTTATGAGTTTTAAAACTCTGATCGAAAAGGATATACCAGATCTAAGATAAATTTCTAATTTGGAGGAAGACCAATCTTGAAAGTATTGTGCGAAAACTTTCAAAAGTTGACTGAGGGCAGATGTTCACAGACAAAGTGATGGCTGAAAAATGGAAAGCCTTCAAAAATGAGAAAATGAGGGTACAGAGACAGTATGTTCCTTTTCGGGTGAAAGGCATGACTGGTAGGTGTAGGAAGTGCTGCATGAGAAAAGAATTTGAGGTTTTGGTCCAAATAAGAAGGAACCATATGTTAGTAGAATACAGGAGAGGTTGAGTGAATCCTTCGAAGCGTATAAAGGCAGTAGGGATATGCTTAAAAAGGAAACGAGGAGGACAAAAAAGGGACATAACATACCTTTGGCAAATAGTGTTAAGGAGAATTCCAATAGATTTTATAAATACATGAATGTCAAAAGGGTAACCAGGGAAAGAAGAGGGTCCAGGGAAAGAAGAGGGTCCAGCAAAGATTAGCAAGGCAGCCTATGTGTGGAAGAAAAGGAAAAGTGGGAGATACTAAGCGAGTGCTTACTGAGGAGAAGGAAATGGAAGATATAGAACGTGGTGAAACAAATAGTGACATCTTTTAAAATGTCCATAATACAGAGGAGGTGCTGCTGGATGACTTTAAACAGAAAAGGTGGATAAAACACGAGCACCCGATCAGGTGGACCTGGAACATAGTGACAAGCTAGGGAAGTGATTGTTATAGAGTCAGAGATGTACAGCATGGAAACAGACTCTTCGGTCCAACCCGTCCATGCCAACCAGTTATCCCAACCCAATCTAGTCCCACCTGCCAGCACCCGGCCCGTATCCCTCCAAACCCTTCCTATTCATTTACCCATCCAAATTCCTATTAAATGTTGCAATTGTACCAGCCTCCACCACATCCTCTGGCAGCTCTTTCCATACACGTACCACCCTCTGCGTGAAAAAGTTGCCCCTTAGGTCTCTTTTATATTTTTCCCCTCTCACCCTAAACCTATGCCCTCTAGTTCTGGACTCCCCAACCTCAGGGAAAAGACTTTGTCTATTTATCCTATCCATGCCCCTCATAATTTTGTAAACCTCTATAAGGTCACGCCTCAGCCTCCGACGTTCCAGGGAAAACAGCCCCAGCCTGTTCAGCATCTCCCTGTAGCTCAGATCCTTCAACCCTGGCAACATTCTTGTAAATCTTTTCTGAACCCTTTCAAGTTTCACAACATCTTTCCAATTGGAAGGAGATCAGAATTGCATGCAACATTCCAACAGTGGCCTAACCAATGTCCTGTACAGCAAAGAATCAGGATATAGTTTTCTGAAGGAGTCATTGGAATCTGATCATTACTATTTAAATCATTGCAGAATGAAAGAGAAAGCCAAAATTTGTCGGTTTGTCAAGCTGCTCATTTTTTTTCCCCAACAGGAGTTGATATTTAAATTGTTAAATTCAATGTATTGAACTATTCTTCACAGAATGGTGGAAAATAAAAGTCCTTTTGATTTTCCCCTCCCTACCATAGAGCAACACAAGAGTCTGCTAATGGCTTGCACCAAATCCTGTCCACATTGGTAAATAAAATAGAATTTGCCAATTCTCTTTCCTGTACAAGGAACACTGTGGTCAGTCAGCTGCAATGCAGTTAAAGTGTTCACTTAGTTGCAAATGGGTTTGATTAATACTGGTCATCAATTTATCGGTTAAAACATGTCACAATGCAAACATTGATAGCAGTCTGAAAACCAGACCTTGATATCCCCATTGTTCCCGGTTAGACTCTGCACTATAGGAGTTACAAAAGTCCATTGCTTTTCTCCCCTTGATTCTGAAGAAAAGCACAGATGCTTTTCTGCTGCAATGTACTGCATGTTCAGTTGTCCATGGATCCTACAGGCACTAAGGCTAAAGGACATTGGCTGTGGACATTATCGAACGACATGTGCAGTGCCAGAGATTAATAGATATACAAACACATCCACTTTCACAGACAGGAGCTGACTCCATTGGCAATGGATTAGTACCTCATTCATGTCAAGTAGCAGAAGTTTGAACACTGAAGTACAGTAGCAGTTACTAAAAGTGACATGTTTCAATTTGAATGACACTGAAGCACTGTGAAACACAATAACTAAGAATAAGAAGCACATTGATATCTAGTGTCAGAAAGTGAATGAATCTCATTCTCATACTGAGCCTGGTGCTGATGAACACACACTTCCTCCACACTCATATTCTGGTTGACGGCCTGAGTTATGCAGAAGCATTTCCATACTTTTTCAGGATATGAAACACTGATATATAAGGCATTAAACCCACCTCATAAAGTGTATCAGATCATGACAGGCAGAATTGGAAACACAAGGCGACATTAAAAAAAAAGTATCAGTGTGATATAGACTACTGCCACTCCTTTAAAGTGATACAGATTGGCAGCACAACAGAAAACTCACTCACACACAGCCAGTTAATGCTGAAAGGGAAAAAAAAAAGAAATTTAGGCCCAGGTATTTCCAAATATGGATAGTTATAAATTGATTCACCAAACCATTAATCTTTTCAGTTAGTGTCAGATGTTATATCTTAGTGTCCAGCAGCAACTGATAAAGATTACTCCATACACAAAATATTAAAAAAAGTCAATGCAATAAAATTCAGATTCATGGCAAAGATAACATTAATCCCTCAATCACAATAGGTTAGTGAATATTGATCAAGTTTATCCTACACTCAGACCAAAAAAACAAAACTGAACACGGAAAGAGAATGAGATCCACATACTCTACCTGATGCTATTGCCCACAGAACAAAACTGGTACTATAGTTATCAAAGACAGGTAACTGAAGAAATAATCTCAAATTAGCATTTAGATAGAGATACTGGCAGTGAGTGGTTAAAGTTCAGAATCCCAACAGTTAATGGAAACTAGTATGGAGAACAGGTGAAGAACAGAATGTCCCAGTCTGGACACAAATTGGCCGAATGGCTGTACCAATTCTGTGACTCTACCATAAATGACATAATGCAGAAGAGTTTAAGTCCCAATCACAACACCCTAAAATCTACTATCACAGTATCAATCAGTCACAGAGAATTCTTTTTCCTAAATTCATTCACTGGATGAGAGAATCACTGGCAAGGCCAGCATTTATTGCCCATCCCTAACTGCCCAGTGGGTAGTTATTTGTCAGCCACATTGCTGTGGGTCTGGAGACACATGTAGGCCAGACCAAGTAAGGATGGCAGCTTCTTTCCTTAAAGGACATTAGTGAACCAGATGGCAAGCAAGAATAGATTCCTTGTCACCATTGGACTCATGGAATATTATTGGCTGTCAACGAATTAAGCAACTTTTGATGCATGAGAGTTGAAAGTGACTGGTACTGATTGAACACTTGACGTTCAGTCACACAGCACAAACTGACAAGGTTAGCTCAATTCCTGAACTCTCATGGACGCAACAAAAACTGATAGGCGGAGATTGATGGCTGCTCTCACATATTCACTCTGCTGAAACTGAAAGGGAGAGCAGGATACTTAAACACCCCCACCCCCAAACCCCCACATACCCTTCAAAAACACTGGCAGGTACAATCTGATAAATGCATTTGCACATTTATAAACTAGACATTGACAAATACAGATTCACAGCTACATCCTGAGTTACACAGAGCAGAATATAACAGGGACAGATTGGTCAATCACACTCAAATGCACGTGGCAGGACATTTCAGAGGAAGACATTCTCATTCACAAAGCAGAAACTTATTGGAACAGATTGATAACACTCTGTTTCAAATTACTTAAATTGACATGTATGGTTTGATAATGACACTCTCATATTCACAGGAGAAACTGACAGGTAGAGATTGATAACAGAAGAAATCAGAGTTACATTTGAGGTCTAGTGACCCTTCCTCAGAACTGAGTGTGTGCATTTTTCTAGCTGCCACGTGGTCTTCTCTATTCTGGGGAAACTGAGTGTAGATTGGGTGTCCACTTTGCCAAACACCTACATTCTGTCCAGAAAACAAGACCCTGACCTTTCACTTGCCCGCCACTTCAACACACCACCCAGTTCCCTAATGAACATCTCTGCCTCAGGCTTGCTGCAGTGCTCCAGCTAAAGCTCAGTGCAAGCTGGAAGGACAGTACCTCATTTTCTGGTTGGGAACACAACAGCCTTCTGGATCCAATACTGAGTTTTACTACTAGGGCTAGAGCTTTCCCATGTCATTACCCAGAACCTCTCACCCCAGGCCTCGTTATCACAAGGTTTGCTATTATACACCAACAGTCACTAACAGTCCCTGTTAATAGTGATTCACCTTCCTCGTCTGACCGTATTCTTTGGATTCTATATCCATCTACCATTTACTCCTGACCCTTCAACATACCCTACCTTCTGCTTAAAAACTAATCATTTCCTGGCTACCATCAGTTCTCAGGAAGGGTTACTGGACTGGAAATTTTAGCTCTGATTTCTGTCCACAGACTCCGTCAGACTTGCTGAGCTTTTCCAGCAATTTGATTTTGTTTCTGACATCCAGCATCTGCAGTTCTTTTGGTTTTCATTTAGAGATTAATAACTACATTTTCATATTTACAGAGCAGAAACTACCAGGGAAAATTGATAACTACATTCACATGTTCACAAAAGAAAATTTGTCAGGCAAACATTGATAAATACACTCACCTTTACAATTCGGACCCTGATTGGGAAGGATTCTTAATTAAACTTAACTAAACCTTCACAAAGCAAAACCTGACAGGGACTGTTAAAAACTAACTTCTCCTATTCACATAGCAGAAACTAGGAGAAAGTGAGGACTGCAGATGCTGGAGATCAGAGCTGAAAATGTGTTGCTGGAAAAGCAATGGATTCCTGAAAAGATCCCTGAAGAAGGGCTCATGCTCGAAACGTAGATTCTCCTGCTCCTTGGATGCTGCCTGACCTGCTGCGCTTTTCCAGCAACACATAGCAGAAACTGCCAGGCTTAGATTGACAATATATTCACCAAGCAGATATCCTCAGGAGGCTAAGGAAATTCACCGTGTCTATAAAGACTCCTGTAAATTTTAATCAATGCACCACCTATCTGGATTTGTCACAGTGTGGTATGGCTACTGTTCTGCCCAAGACTACAAGAAATTACAGTCAGTTGTGAACAAAGCCCAATCCATCACTGAAAGCAGCCTTCCATCCAAAGGCTCCATTTATACTTCCTCCTGTGTTGGGAAAGCAACCAACATAATCAAAGACCCATCTGACCCCAGTTCTATGCTCCTCCACCCATGTCTGTCAGGTAGAAAATACAGAAGTTTGAATATACCGTCCAACAGATTCAAGAACTGATTCTGTGCTATTATTAGACTATTGAATGGACCTCTCAAATTTTAATGTTATTCTCGCGCTCTGCACCATTAACACTGTATTCCAGATTCTGTTCTATTGCCCTAATGCACTTTTATGATATAATCTGCGTGGAAGGCACTCAAAACAATACTTTTCATTGTATCTCTGTACATGTGACAATAATAAATCAGATCAAATCAAGTGGATAACTACACTCACATGTCACAGAATCTGAGAGGTACAGGTTGATATCTGCAGTCACACAACCTGACAGGAAAAGATGAATAAATACATTTAAACCCTGACATTACAGCACCTGACAGGAAGGATAGATAACTAAACTCTCTTATTCACAAAGCAGAAATTGATAGTGACAGATGAAAGCTCAGCTCACACATTCACATAGCATAAAATGGCAGGAATTGACAATTACACAGACATATTCACCGAGCAGAAACTGACAGCTATAGATTGATAACTATGTTTATGTATTCACACAGCAGAGTCTGAAAGGTACAGATTGACAATTACACTCTCACTTTGACAAAGAAGAAATTGACAGGTAGAGAATGATAACTGTACTAGTCACATATTGACAGGGAAGAATCTGACAGGGACAGATTGGTATTGACTCTCTCAAATTGACGAGGTAGAAACAGATTGACAATGACACTCTGGTGTCAAATAGCAAAACCTGACAGGTACTGTTTGATAATTGCACTGAGAAATTGATAAAAACTAAAACTGACAGGTGGAGATCAATATCTACATTCACACAGAAGATATTGACAGGTACAAATTGAAGACTGCATTTAATATTCATACAGCAGAAACTGACCAGGAGATACTGAGAATGACACACCCATTATCAAAGCTGAAACTGACAGGTTCAGGTTGATAACTACACTGTCAGATACACAGCAGAAAGTGTTAGGGAAAGATTGTTAAGTAAATTCACACATTCACAACGGCAGAAACTGACAGGTACATATTGATAAGTAAACTCACACATCCCCATCAGTGAAGCACATAGGGACTGATCCTATTTATTTAAAACAGCACTCTTTGGTCCTACTCATCCATGCCAACCAGATGTCAGAAACTAATCTAGTCCCATTTGCCAGCACTTGACCCATATCCCTTTGAACCCTTCCTATTCATGGACCCATCCAGGTGCCTTTTAAATGTTGTAATTGTACCAGCCTTCTCCACGTCTTCTGGCAGCTCATTCCTTACTCATACCATCATATGCGTGAAAACGTTGCCGCTTAGGTCCATTTAAAAATTTTCCCCGTTTACCTTAAACCTATGCCTCTAGTATTGTACTTCCCCACCTCAGGGAAGAGACATTGTCCCTCATGATTTTATAAACCACTATGTGGTCAGACCTAGCCTGTTCAGCCTCTCTCTATAGCTAAAATCCTCCAACCCTGACAAATTCCTTGTAAATTTTTTCTGAACCCTTCAACATTTCACAATATCCTTCCAATACGAAGGAGACCAGTATGTGTGCAGTATTCCAAAACTGGCCTCAGCAATGACCTGCACAGACAAAACATGACCTCCTAACTCCTATACTCAATGCACTGACCAATGAAGAAAACGTCCTTTCTACTTGCGACTCCACTTTCGAGGAGCTATGAACCTGCATTCCAAGGTCTCTTTGTTCAACAACACTACCCACGATCTTACCATTAAGTGTACAAGTCCTGTCCTGATTTGCCTTTCCAAAATATAGCACCCCAGATTTATTTGAATAAAACTCCATCTGCCACTCCTCAGCCCATTGGCCCATCTGATCAAGACCCTGTTGTACTTTGAAGGAACCTTCTTTGCTGTCCAATTTTGGTGTCAACTGCAAACTTATTAACTGTACCTGCTGTGTTCAAATCCAAATCATTCACATAAATGATGAAAAGCAGTGGATCCAACACTGATACTGGTCACACACCACTGGTTACAGGCCTCCAGTCTGAAAAGCATCTCTCCTCCACCACTACCCCGTCTTCTACCATCGAGCAAGTTCTGCATCCAATTGGCTACCTTTCCTGTATTCCATGAGATCTAATCTTGCTAACCAATCTCCCATGAAGAACCTCGTTGAACGCCTTACTGAAGGCCATATAGATCACATCCACCACTCTGACCTCATCAATCTTCTTTGTTATTTCTTCAAAACAACTCATTCAAATTCATGACACATGTTTTCCCACGCACAAAGCCATGCTGACTATCCCGAATCAGTCATTGCCTTACCAAATGCATGTCAATCCTGTCTCTCAGGATTCCCTCCAACATCTTGCCCACCACCGATATCAGGCTCACCGGCCTATAGTTCCCTGGCTTTTCCTTACCACCTTTCTTAAATAGTGGCACCACATTAACAATCTTCCAGTCATCCAGCACCTTACCTGCGACTATGAATGATAAAAAATATCTCAGCAAGGTGCCCAGCAATCACTTCCCTACCTTCCCACAGAGTCCGAGGGTGCACTTGAACTGGTCTTGGGGAGTTATCCACTTTTATGCATTTCAAGACATCCAGCACTTTCTCCTCTGTAATATGGACATTTTTCAAGATGTCACTATCTATTTTCCCACATTCTATTACCTTCCATGTCCTCCTTCACAGTGAACACTGATGGAAAATACTCATTTAGTATCTTCCCCATCTCCCATGGCTCCACACATCAGGTGCCTTGCTGATCTTTGAGAGACCCTGTTGTCTCCCCAGTTACTGTTTTGTCCTTAATCTATTTCTAAAAACTCTTTGCATTCTCCTTACTTCTATTTGCCAAAGCTATCTCATGTCCCCTTTTTGCCCTCAGGATTTCTCTCTTAAGGATACTCCTTTGACCTTTATACTCTAAGGATTCATTCAATTTCTTCTGTCTATACCTGACATATGCTTCATTTTTTCTTAACCAAACCCTCAATTCCTCTCGTCATCCCACATGCCCGCATCTACCAGCCTTTCCTTTCACCCAACCAGGAATATACTAACGCTGGACTCTTGTTATCACATTTTGAAGGCTTCCCATTTCCCAGCCTTCACTTTAGCTCCAAGCATCTGCCCCCAATCAGCTTTTGAAAGTTCTTGCCTAATGCTGTCAAAATTAGCCTTCCTCCAATTTTGAACTTCAGCTTTTAGATCCAGTCTATCCTTTTCCATCACTATTTACAAACAAACAGATTTATGGTTGCTGACTCCAAATGCTCCCCCACTGACACATCAGTCACCTGCCCTGCCTTATTTCCCAGGTCTAGGTCAAATTTTGCATCTTCTCTAGCAGGAACATCCACATACTAAATCAGAAACTTTCCTTGTACACACTTAACAAATTGCTCTCCTTTTAAACCCTTAACACTATGGCAGACCCTGTCTACATTTGGAATGTTAAAATCCCCTACCATATCCACCGTATTATTCTTACAGAGAACTGAAATCTCCTTACAAATTTGTTTCTGAATTTCTTGCTGACTATCAGGGAGTCAAGAATATCATCCCAATAAGATGACCATCCCTTTCTTATTTCTCAGTACCATCCAAATAACCTCCTGGATATATTCCC
Organism: Chiloscyllium plagiosum; assembly: GCF_004010195.1. NCBI lineage: Eukaryota > Metazoa > Chordata > Chondrichthyes > Orectolobiformes > Hemiscylliidae > Chiloscyllium > Chiloscyllium plagiosum. Next base: position 3,300,819 of record NC_057759.1, read on the forward strand.
AGGAATATCGTCCTGGGAATACTGTTTTGTCCTTAATCTATTTCTAAAAACTCTTTGCATTCTCCTTACTTCTATTTGCCAAAGCTATCTCATGTCCCCTTTTTGCCCTCAGGATTTCTCTCTTAAGGATACTCCTACGATAGCGTTACAGTAGTAATGTTATCCCTTATCAAAACTGCCACTCCCCTCCTCTCTTGCCCCCACTTTCTAAGCTTCCTGTAGCATTTGTATCCTGGAACATGAAGCTCCTTCTCTCGGAACATTTACATGTTGATTAAGAAATTTTCTTCGAATTTTAAAAGTCTCTTCTCCATGCAAGCCTTTAACACAATGGTACTTGCAGACAATGTTTGCAAAAACCTACTATTACAACCTTTATATTCTTACATATATCTGAAATCTGTGTATATTTGTTCCTCAGTTTCCGTCTGACTGTTGGGGGGTCTATAGTACAGTCCCATCATGGTGATTATCCCTTTCTTATTTTAATATTTTCACTGGATGATCTTTTTCAGAAATATTTTCTCTAGTTAGAGCAGCAATGTTTTCCTTAATCAAAAACACCACCCCGCCTTCTCTTTTCCCTGCCTTTCTATCCTTCCGATATCCCGCTCTTACTTCCATAATCTATTGAATACAGACCCAGAGTTATCCTCAATTGCTGTTTTTCTGACAAGTCCTTTATCCTGGGCTTATTCTTGTAAATGTACTCTTGGCTCCCTCCAACACGAGCACATCCTTCCCGAAATAATGGGCCCAAAGCTGCTCACAATATTCCAAATGCAGTCTGACCAGAACTGATAGAGCCTCAGCAGTACATTTCTGCTCTTGTATTGTAGCCTCTTTGAAATAAATGTTAAAATGGCATTTGCCTTCCAAACTGCCAACTGAACCTGCCAGTTAACCTTAAGAGAATTCCTGAACTGGACTCCCAAGGTCCCTTGCCTTTGAGATTTCTGAAGACTTTCCCTATTCAGAAAATTAGAAACATCTTTATTCCTTCTACCAGAGTGCATAACCTCACAATTTCCCATGTTGTATTCCATCTGTCACTTCTACGTCCACTCTTGCAGCCTGTCCAAATCCTTCTACACCCTCTGCACTTCCTCAGCACTACCTGCCCCTCCACCGACATCTATCCCATGTGCAAACGTGGTAAAAATGCCCTCAGTTCCTTTGTCCAGGTCATTAAAGCATAACGTGAATAGTTGTGGTCCCAACACTGACCCCTGTGGAAGTCCATGAGTCACCGGCTGCCATTCTGTAAAAGACCCTTTTATCCTGACTCTCTGCCTTCTGCCAAGCAGCCAATTCTCTGCCTTTACCTTGTTTAGCAGCCTGCTGTGTGGTACCTTATCAAAGGCCTTCTGGAAATGCAAATCGATTACACCCACCGGCTCTGTGTTGTCTAACTTGCTTGTTACTTCCTCAAAGAATTTGAACAGATTTGTCAGGGAAGACCTCTCCTTAACAAAGCCGTGCTGACTCTGCCCTATTTTACCATGCACTTTCAAGTGCTCTGCAGCCTCATTCTAAACAAGGGATTCTCAAACTTTAGGAATGACTACGTTCTAGCTACATAGCCTATAGTTTCCTGCCTCTGCCCCCCCCCCCCCTTTCTTAAACACGTGTTGCATTAGCCATTTTCCAGTCATCTGGGACCCTGCCTGACTCCAGTTCTTTCTGAAAGATCATCACCAATGCCTCTCCAATCTACTCCGCTGTCTCCTTCAGTTATCTGGAGTGTAGTCCATCCGGTCTTGGTGATTTATCCGCTTTCAGCTTCCCAGCACCTTCCCCTTACCAATGGCCAATGCACTCACTTCTGTCCCCAGGTTTCCCTTGAAGTTCTGGTTGGTTGCTGGTGTCTTCCACTGTTAAAAACTGATGGAAAGTACCACTTCAGATCCGTGCCATGGTTCCCCATTACTACTTTTCCAGCATTGCTTTCAAGCTGTCCAATGTACACTCGTCTCTTTGTAACCGTTTCGATATCCAAGAAAATTGCCTGCAGCCCTCTTCTGTATTAGTAGCGCGCTTACTCTCATATTTCTCTTCTTTCCCGCCCCCACCTTTTTTTCTAAAAGTTATTTGCTGTTTTTTAAAGGCTTCCCACTCTTCTGACTTCCACTGATCTTTACCACATTATATGCTGCTTGTGTTGCCTTTATGCTCTCCCTGACTTCCCCTGTCAACCAGGGTTGACTCATCCTCCCCTCAGCATTTTTATTCTTCCTTGGGATGAATTTCTGCAATGTCTCCTGAATTAACCCAGAAACTCCTGCCATCACTGCTCCACTGTCTTCGCTGGTCGGCTCTCCCTTCCAATCAACTCTGTCCAGCTCCACCCATATGTCTTTGTAGTTACCTTTACCCAATTGTAATCCCGTTACATCTGATTCAATCTTCTCTCTCTCAAGCTGCAGGGTGAACTCTATTATGTTATGGCCATTGTGTCCTAGGAGTTCGTTCACTTTGAACTCCCCAATCAAGTCTCCCTCGTTACACATCACTAAATCCAGAATTGCCTGTTCCTGAGTGGGCTCTACCACAAACTGCTCCAAACAAAAAATCTCTCAGATAATTCCAAGTTTTCTTGAGAACCGCTATGAACCTTTTTTTCCCAGTCCACCTGCATATTGAAGTCCCCAATGATTATTCTAACAGTTCCTTACATGCTTTTATAATCGCCTGATGTATTTTCTCCCCCAAATCGTGACAATCGCTAATGGCTTGTATACAAGTTCCTTTGGGGTCTTTTTTACTTTGTGGTTCCTGATCTCTACCCTCACGGATTCTACACCTTCTGACTCTTTCGCTTCTTGCTGTCAATTTAATTTTATTTCTTGCAAACAAGGCAACCCCTCTGACTCTGCCCATTGCCTTTTTGATAGCTTGAATAATTAGTTACCAGCCCTGAACCCCCTGCAGCCTTTTCTCTGATACCTATAACATTGTGAATGCCAAGTTTACTCTGGCGTACCGGCTGATTTACCTTGTTCTGTAGACCGTGTGTATTTAGTTACAAGTCCCTCAGCCCTGCATTAATTGTCCCTCTTCTCATATTTGTCCCCTTATCTGTTGTGCCTGAAGTTATATTCCTGATCCTTTCCATACTTTCTATTCTGCAACATGTTGTGAAAGCTCTAACCTGTGCTGAGCACTTCCCCATTTTGACTTTTCCATAATTTTGCACACAGCTGAAAACAACCCCCATGTTTTAGTTTAAAGTCCAATATATAGGCCCTGGTTATGCCATTCTCCAGGACTCTGATCCCAGCATCATTCATGTGTAGCCTGTCCGATCGGAACAGTTCCATCCTTCCCTAGTACTGACTCCAATGTCCAGTGAATTCAAACCTCCTGTTTGTCCCACACGAATCTTTCAGCCACAGACATCTTACTGTTATAACCTTGTTGACTTTATGGCTCAGGTAGTAATCCAGAGATTATTACCTTTTTGATTTTTAAAAAATTTATCCCTGAGCTGCACATATTCATTCAGCAGAACTTCTTCCCTTGATCTGTCTATATTAACAATTGGATTGTTCCTCTACAACCCAGATAACTATCGTGAACCCAGGCACCAGGCAGGCAAATCTGCCTTCGGGACTCTCTATTCTGGCAACAGGGAAGAGTCTCTATTCCCCTGACTGCATTGTTTCCGATTACACTTGCATTTCCCTTTTCCCCTTTCTCTTGAATGGCTCCCTTTCCCACAGTGCTTTGCTCATCCTCCCTACAGACCCCACACTCATCCACACAAAGAGCAAGAATCTCAAACCTGTTTGACAAGCTGAAGGGCTGAGGCTCATTCAGCACCACCCTCTGGTTTCCTCTACCGGCCTCACTCATAGCCACACCCTTCTATCCCTGACCACTGATCGATTTGAGGTAGTTAATCCAAGGGCTGTGACTACCCCCTGAAACAGAGCATCCAGGTAACTCCTGCCCCTCCCTGATGTGTGGCAATGTTCAGAGCTCAGACTTCAGCTCAACAATCTGAGCTGGAATCCCTCAACCAACACTTGTTATGGTTTAGTAGCTATGAACCACAATGAGGTCCACCAGCTCTGACAAGATGCAGTTAAGACACCTCGCCTGGTCTGGCCCCTCCATTTTAATGACTTGGTGCTTAATTTGATTTTTTAAACATTTTATGCTGAAAGAACATCCACTTTTGTTGGAGAGATTAATTGACCATGCTCAAGAGGCCAAAATTACGTTAAGTGCAGATATCTTGAAAGATTAGAGGTGGGAATGATCACTATCATAGATCACTTTCAAAAGAACGATGAGAAATTTGTTAAAATGTTACTTTTCCTCAATTTGCGACCTCTTCAAGTCAATGAGCTCAGGGTGAGGAGAACAAAACTCACTGAGTGATCACACGGGCAGCGGAGTATTGGATGAGCTGAAGATTACAAGGAGGTTGAAAGTGGGAGGTGGATCAGGAGTGTGTTAGGGTTATTCAGTCTCGAGATTACAAAGGACTGGATAAGATTTCACCACCTGGAGCTGAGACTGTGTTGGAGTCAGGCCACGTTACTGAAATGGAAATAGAACGTCACAGGGAGGATGTGGGTCTGTGGTTCAAAGCTAATCTCCAACTGTGATATTCCCTTAATGTTGTGAAGACCCTGGTTCAGACAGTTACCAGAGGGACCGATACAGGTGGAGTTAGGAAGTTTTGTAACAGGGACTGAAGCCAGCAGTCTTCAGTGAACAAAAGATCAGGAGTAGGCCTTTCAGCTGTTCCACTATTGAATGAACTCATGGCTGCTGTGTGGAGTTCAGCCTTTGGCCCATATCCCTGAATACCTTTGTTGAACAAAAGTTTATCTGCCTCAGATCAAAACTAACAACTTAGTGTTTGATTTCCAAACCTCTTCCACCCTTTTCATATCAAAGTTATTCCTCATATCTCTCTCGAACAGACTCTGCTCCCATGTTCTTGATTAAATTGGAGAAAGTTTCTATTCATTCAGCACTGGATGTTGGGACGTTGTGTGAGTTGGAGGGAGCTTCAAGGGAATGTTGGTCACATACACCTGCTCTGTAGTCCTTCATGGTGGCGGAAGTGGCTTTTTTGGGAGGTTATGCTCAAGGTATGGTTGAGCAGTTGGTCGATAAAACCCCTCTCATTCTCCTTCCAGCACTGTGGAATATAATGTGGAAAAATATATCGGGCGGCACGGTAGCTCAGTGGTTAGCACTGCTGCCTCACAGCACCAGGATCCCAGGTTTGATTCCAGTCTCGGGTCACCGTCTGTGTGGAATTTGCACATTGTTCCCAAAATTGCATGGATTTGCTCCGATTTCCTCCTACAGTCCAAAGATTTGCAGGTCAGGTGAATTGGCCATGGTAAATTGCCCGTAGTGCTAGGTGCATTGGTCAGAGGGAAATGGGTCTAGGTGGTTACTTTTCAGAGGGTCAGTGTGGACAGAAGGGCCTGTTTGCACACTGTAGGGAATCTAATCTAATATGCATTTCGGTAGGAAGACTAGGAGAGGTGAATATTATTAAACGATGGAAAATTGCAGTACAGAGAATTTTGGGTTCTTCCACTTGAAAGATGAAAAACTAGCATCCAGATTCAGTGGGTATTCAGGAAAGGAAATTGTCAGTTAGCTTTTATTGAAAGGGAATGGGGAGGAAAAAATGGAAGTTTTGCTAAAACTGTTCAAGACAGGAGTCAGATCACACGTGGAATACTGAGAGTTGCTTTTGTCCCTTGTTTTGGGAAAGGCAGTCCGTAGAGTATTCAGGAGATTGATCCTGGATATGGGAGCAATTTCTCAGGAAATGAGTTTGAGCAGACTGCTTCTGTACTCATTGGAGTTCAGAAGATGAGACAAGACCTTATGGAAAGATTCTGAGGGGCATGACATTGTAGATTCAGGGAGATTGTTACTACTTGTTTGAGAGTTGAGGACACAATCTCAGAGTAAGGAATCACCTGTTTAAAATGGATGTGGAGGAATTCCTGCTGTTACAGTACAGAATACTGCAGTGGCCTGTGGAGGCTGTGCTGCTCAGTGTGTCCAAGGCTGAGATAAATAGATTTTTAATTAGTAAGGGATTCAAGGGTGGGGGCATAAGGCAGGAAAATCAAGCTGAGGATTATTGGATCAGCTTTGATCTCACTGAATGGTGACAGCAGACTTGCTGGGTTTTTAGATTAGATTACTTAGTGTGGAAACAGGCCCTTCGGCCCAATAAGTCCACACCAACCCGCCCCGCCAAAGCGCAACCCACCCAGACCCATTTCCCTACATTCACCCAACTCTACAGGCAATGTAGCATGGCCAATTCATCTAACCTGCACATTTTTGGACTGTGGGAGTAAACCGGAGCACCCGGAGGAAACCCACACAGACACGGGGAGAATGTGCAAACTCTACACAGTCAGTCGCCTGAGGTGGGAATCGAACCGGGGTCTCTGGCGCTGTGAGGCAGCAGTGCTAACCATTGTGCTACCTACTTCTGCTCTTACACCTGACGGTTTAAGCATTTTCTTTTTTGGGTTCTCACTTGTTTTGCTTTTGTTTTCAATGAACTTCATAGGGAATTAGAAGACGATTTGCAATGAGGAGACTTAAAAGCAGGCATCGCTTCTCAATCTGCTGAGTTTTTTGCCGCCGAAATATCATTGGGTTTTGAAGTAAAAAAGCACCGTTCACAATGGGGGAGAAATCGTACGTGTGTTGTACATGTGGACAAGTCTTTAGCAGATCACTGCCCGTCACACTGGGGAAAGGCCATTCATCTATTCCAAGGGTGGGAAAGGATTCACTCGATTATCCATCTTGCTGAAACCCGAGCAAGTACACACAGAGAAACAGACCGTTGAAATACTCAGAATGTGGGAAATGTTTTAAAAACTCTGGGGCACTGATATCCCAACAACATCCTCACAGTGACCCTTCATGTGCTCTCATTGTGGGTGTAGGTTCAAGCTATCATCCAACCTGATTAATCACCAGCGGATCCACACTGGGGAGAGACCATTCACCTGCTCACACGATGGGAAAGGATTTTCTTATAAATCCAACCTGTTAAAACACAAGCGATCTCTCAGAATGTAGAGATTGTTCTGCTGTACTGACTGTGGGAAGAGATTCATTGTGAAATCCAAGTTGCTGAAACACCAGTGTATACATGAGAAATGACAGTGCCTGGTTTTTACTGTGAACATCTCCCTGCTTCATAGTCTCATCCAGAAGATTTCATTTCAATTCCCACCTGACATGGAGCTATGTCAAAGAACTTAATTCTTTTTGTAATTGATAACTGAATAATATCCACTCGGGCAGGTTTCTACTGACGTTGATGAACTCCAGCTCAGTTAAAGGGATGACTATTCTGGGTGACAGTGAAATAAATGCACTTTGTGTTAAACACACTGTATAAAACCTATTTCTAATTTCTAAATGCTCATTGAAGTGATCTCCCTCTGACTGTGTTATGGAAGAATCAATGTTTTGTAAAAAATTACCAGGAGACACAGAAAATCCTTCACGAAATTAAACTTCAATCTTGAAAATCAAAACTGTGGGAGCCAGCTAAATGTCTTCCCTGGCTCCCCACAGGCTCTTTGTTCTCCTGCAACTTATACAGTTGTTCTTCCCGCGCTTATCGGGTACATTAGCATAACCAGTCATGCTGGCTTGCTTTATCTTTCTAAACTAATCACCATCTGCCACACTGGTTCCCTCCATCACACTTAACCTATCACATTACAACCTCATTGTCTCATGTACCAGTGATTTGGCTAACCTATCACAATGCACTATCATTATCTGTTACTGGAGCCCTATAATATGATACCAGGCATGCATTACAACACTAAAATAACTACATAACTGCCAGAGTAACTTCCTTAACTGAAGGAGGAGTTGAAATTTTCTGTTGATCACATCCAGCATCCAATTTGATTCATTGTAGTCTTTCTCAATTGACCGTGTCAAAATTCTAGCTTGGTTACAGGTGTTAATAAAAAGGATAAAATTATATTAAATTATATTAAATTTGTGCTAACACTTTCTAACGTCCTTCGCACTTGCTTTTGAAATGTTTCCCTTTCTCTCTCCTCCATCTTGTAAGGAGCTCATGCAACTGCTTTGTCATTCAGATTGAGATAATCTGAGCAGCTGTCTCTTTCATGTCCCTCCTTTCCCTGAAACTGTCTCTGAAGTTCCACTTTGTCAGAATCCTGAATACTCAACTTCCTCCAGCCCCCCTCCTACCTTGGGAGCTCCTCATGTCCACGAGAACCAACTTCTCGTCTCTTGACCATTTTCCCACTCAACCTCCTCCCATCCACTGATACTGGTAACAGTTCTTGCTCTCGTCTCGTAAGGTCCCGGTCACTTTAACTCCACCATTATCATCCATCCAGTGAAAACCAATGTGGCCTCATTTCCAAACTCCCTTTTCTTTCCAAAAACCTAGAACTTGGTCACCTCCAAGGGCGGAGCCTATCCCTGGCACCTGCTGTTCTCAATCACATGACACCATGAGGTGAGCTCATCCAAAGGCATGGCATTAGTTTTCACACATCTGCTGGCATTACCCAATTCTACCTCATCAGACAACCCAATGTCTCCATTATTCCACTGTTGCTAAATTATCAGACAGTGTATTGTACAGCACTGGATGTTTTATTGACTTATTGAGTCACAGGATGTGGGCATCACTCGCTCATCCAGGGCAGTTAAGAGCCAACCACATTGCTGTGGATTGAGAATCACGTACAGCAGACTGGGTATGGACAGGATTTCCTTCCTTTAAAGGACTTCAGTGTACCAGGTAGGATATTCCAACAATCAACCAGGTCATCATTAGTCTTTTAATTCCAGATTTCCATTGAATTCAAATTCCATCATCTGTCACAGTGGATATCCAAACCAGATCCCCCAAACATTACCTCGACCCCTAGTTTAATAGTCTGCCGATAATCCACTAAGCTACTGCCTCCATGAGCAGAAATTTGCTCCAGTTAAAAATTGCAAAAGTCCCTCTTGATCACTGTAATATAACAGCCCTTGCCCTGTTCACCTTGCCCTGTTTAAAAATAAAGAATTATCATGATCATGACCTGAATGTTGCATTGGTCAGTTGATGTCTTTCTATTCAGCTGATGGTGATTTACAGGCGATATCGCTCTTGTCTTCCTCCAGGCAAATGCCTGATGGACCAAGATAATGTCAGACTTCCTCAGTACAAAAACAAAGTGTGACCAACTCCTTCTAACAGACAGCAGCTATGTTACTGTTGTCAGATTGGATTGCGTCAGACTCACATTGATCTCAGTTTCCAGAAGTCCAAGAGTCAAACACAACTGATGAAACATTTTTTACAATTTCTCCCTACACTCAATGCTTAACAGCTCAGTTTCAATAAATGCCATTATGCATAGTCAGTTATCATTTGCAACATCAGAAGAGGGAGAGACTGTATCCTCATCTGAAACATACATTCAGGAACTGCATTAGTTCCACATGTAGTAAAGGCAATTTTAAAGTTACAATCAACGTGAACAAACAGATCATGCTCTTACATTGATACAGCAAGGATTTATGTAGCAAGTATTGAGTGCAGATATAGAACGAAACTTTGGCATTCTGAGTAACTGAGAAGGACAAAATTAATCTTTTGATAAATAGAAATCCTATGCAAAGACACAATAATTAAACTGTTTAAATTCCAAATAAATCTCTGAGCCAAAGCCTGACGTTGAGAGAATGCTTACTGCATGTGCATACACTTGCACAAAACCCCCATCATCTCCACCCCCACCCTCATGTGTACTTGCATGCGTATGCACGCACACACCATTCTCTCACAGTTACTTACTGATTTACAATAGTTGCAAATTTGTACACCATCCTGAAATACACATTACAGCATTTAACAATAATGAAGATCCATATACACAGCAACTATCAGAAAACATTACATCAAATTGATTTCTACTCTGATATCAAATCCGAGATCTACAGCAGAGAATAAGTCTCTTCAAATTTTTAAGTTTGCACTGATCAAAAACAGTCCATAAAACAACATAACAGTTGACTGAACCCTTTTAACTAGCATTCCATTTCCATGCAAATATCAAGGCAGCAGAGAAGCTATCATACCCATCTGTATCAGAAGATCTTTCTCTAATTCATCATTTTGTAGGTATTTTATTTTTCTGTCTAGCAAGAAAGTATTTTTCTATTATTCCATTTGTATTTCAAAATTTGTTCTGATTTTCTATGAAAAGCCCTGCATTCCTCTTGACCCTTCCCTCGGTATGTTAGAAAAAAGCAAGGAATCAGTATATAGTTTTATCAAGGAGTCCATGGAATTGGATCGTTACTATTTAAAGCAGTGCAGAAAGAAAGAAAAATCCAAAATTGGTAGGTTTGTCAAGCTGCTCAATTGACAGTTCAAATATTCTTCACTGAATGGTGGAAAAGAAAAGTCCTTTTGCTTTCCTACTCCCTACCGTTGAGCAACACAACAGTACTGCACTAGATCCTGTCCAGATTGGTATATAAAATAGAATTGGTCAATTCTCTTTCCTGTACAAGGAACACTGTGGTCAGTCAGCTGCAATGCAGTTGAGTGTTCACTTATTTGCAAATGGGTTCGGTTAATATTGATCATTAATTCATTGGTAAAATATGTCACTATGTAAAAATTGATAGCATCCTTAAAACCAAACCTTGATATCACTATTCCCAGTTACACTCGCATTATAGGAGTTACAAAGGTCCATTGCTTTTCTCCCCTTGATTCTGAAGAAAAGCACAGTTTCTTTTCTGCTGCAATGTGTTGCATGTTCACTTGTCCATGAATCCTACAGGCACTAAAATTAAAGAACATTGGTTGTGAACATTATCGAATGACATGTGCAGTGCCAGAGATTAACAGATATACAAACACATCCACTTTCACTGACAGGAGCTGACTCCAGTGGCAATGGATAATACCTCATTCATGTCAAGTAGCAGAAGTTTGAACAATGAATTATACTTGCAGTTACTAAAAGTGGCATGTTTCCATTTAGGTGGCACTGAAGCACTGTGAAACACAATAACCAAGAATAAGAAGCACATTGATATCTAGTGTCAGAGAGTGAATGAATCCCATTCCCATACTGAGCCTGGTGCTGATGAACGCACACTTTCCCCACACTCTCATTCTGGTTGAAGGCCTGAGTAATGCAGAAGCATTTCTGTATTTTTTTAATGTATGAAACACTGATTTATAAGGCGTTAAATTCACCTCATAATGTGTATCAGATCATGACATGCAAAATTGGAAACACAAGAAGACATACAGAATATGTCAGTGTGACATAGATCAGTGCCACTCCTTTCAAGTGATACAGATTGGCAGCACAACAGAAAACTCATTCTTTAATGGTGACAGGAAATAAAATGAAACTTAGGCCCAGGTATTTCCAAATATGGACAATTTTAAATTGAGTCACCAAACCATTAATCGCTTCAGTTAGTGTTAGATGTTACATCTTACAGTGTCCAGCAGCAACTGATAAAGACTACTGTGTACATAAAATGTTAAAAAACAGTCTGAATGCAATAAAATTCAGATTCATGGCAAAGATAACTATTGAACTAACATTCATCCCTCAATCACAAATGGTTAGTGAATATTGATCGAGTTTATCCTACACTCAGACCAAACAAATACAACTGAACATGGAAAGAGAATGAGATCCACATACTCTTACCTGACACTGTTGCCCACAGAACAAATCTGGCTCTATAGTTATTCAAAGACAGAGAACTGCAGAAATAATCTCAAATTAGCTTTATATAAAGATACTAGCGGTGAGTGGATAAAGTTCAGAATCCCAACAGTTAGTGGAAACTAGTATGGAGAACAGGTGAAGAATAGAATGTCCCAATGTGGACTGTACCAATTCTGTGACTCTCATAAATCACAAAATCAGAAGACATTCAGGCCTAATCACCACATCCGAAAATCTACTATCACAGAATCAATCACAGTCACAGAGAACTCTTTTTCCAAATTTTATGCACGGGATGACGGCATCACTGGCTAGGCCAGCATTTATTGCCCATCCCTAACTGCTCAGGGGGTAGTTATGTGTCAGCCACATTGCTGTGGGTCTGGAGACACATGTAGGCCAGACCAGGTAAGGATGGCAGTTTCCTTCCTTAAAGGACATTAGTGAACCAGATAGGGTTTTCAGACAAACAACAATACATTCGTTGTCATTATTCAACTCTTAGAATATTATTGGCTGCCAGCGAATTACGCAACTTTGATACAGAAGAGTTGAATGTGACTGGTATTGATTGAGCAGTCACACAGCAGAAACTGACCAGGTTAGATCAATTCCTGAAGTCTCATGTGGACACAACAGAAACTGACAGGTGTAGATTGATAGCTGCTCTCGCATATTCACTCTGCAGAAGCTGAATGTAGATTGATAGCTGCTCTCGCATATTCACTCTGCAGAAGCTGAAAGGGAGAGCATGATATGTAAACACACACCCCAAATCCCAAATTGTGTGCACGCACACACAATTTTCCTAGCTGCTATGTGGTCCTCTCTATTCTGAGGAAACGGAGTGTAGATTGGGTGTCCGCTTTGCCGAAAACTTACATTCTGTCCAGAAAAAAGTACCTGAGCTTCCAGTTGCCTGCCACTTCAACACACCACCCTGTTCCCTGGCCAACATCTCTGTCTCAGGCTTGCTGCAGTGCTCCAGTGAAGCTCAGTGCAAGCTGGAAGAACAGCAAGTCATTTTGTGCTTGGCAACTTGACAGCCTTCCGGACTCAATATTTAGTTATACAACTTTAGGGCTACAGCTCTCCCGTGTCTTTACCTGAAAGCTCACACACCAGCCCTTGTTATCACTTAGTATGCTATTATACACTAACAGTCATTGACAATCTCTATTAACAGCTATTCATCCTCCTCATCTGACCGTGATCCACTCATTTGTCTGTACAACTGTTGTTCCCTCTCTTTGGATTCTATCTCCATATGTCATTTACTCCTTACCCTTCAACACACACTATCTTCTGCAGATAAACAAATAATTTCCTGGCTACCATCAGTTCTCAGGAAGGGTTATTGGACTGGAAATTTTAACTTTGATCAAACTTCACAGACTCTGTCAGACCTGCTGAGCTTTTCCAGCAATTTATTTTTGTATTTGACTTGCAGCATTTGCAGTTCTTTTGATTTTTATTTTGAAATTAATAACTATATTTTCATATTTAGAGAGCAGAAACTACCAGGGATAATTGATAACCACATTCACATGCTCACAAAATAAATTCTGTCATGCAAACATTGATAAATACACTCAGATTTACACTCAGATTTACTGGGAAGGAGTCTTAAATAAACTTAACTAAACCGTCACAAAGCAAAAACTGACAGGGACTGTTAGGAACTAAATTCTCACTTTCACATAGCAGAAACTGGCAGGTTTTGATTGACAATTACCTAAACATATTCACCAAGCAGATTTCCTCAGGAGGCTAAGGAAATTCAGAATGTCCATAAAGACACTTCCAACTTTTTATAGATGCACCACAGAAAGCATCATATCTGGATGTGTCACAGCATGGTATGGCTATTGTGCTGCCCAAGACTCCAAGGAACTACAGAGAGTTTGGAATGGCGGGACTATCTTATGCTGAAAGATTGGAGAGATTGGGCTTGTATACCTTTGAGTTTAGAAGACTGAGAGGGGATCTGATTGAGATATATAAGATTATTAAAGGATTGGACACTCTGGAGGCAGGAAACATGTTTCCGCTGATGGGTGAGACCTGAACCAGAGGACACAGCTTAAAAATAAGGGGTAGGTCATTTAGGACAGAGATGAGGAGAAACTTCTTCACCCAGTGAGTGGTGGGTGTGTGGAATGCTCTGCCCCAGAGGGCAGTGGAGGCCCAGTCTCTGGATTTGTTTAAGAAAGAGTTTGATAGAACTCTCAAAGATAGTGGAATCAAGGGTTATGGAGATAAGGCAGGAACAGGATACTGATTGAGGATGATCAGCCATGATCATAATGAATGGTGGTGCAGGCTCGAAGGGCAGAATGGCCTACTCCTGCACCTATTGTCTATTGACCACATTTACACCTTCCCCCGTCTTGGGAAAGCAACCGACATAATCAAAAAATCCATCTGACCCCTGTTATATTCTCCTCCACTCTCTTCTGTCAGGGAGAAGTTTGAATACACCATCCAACAGGTTCATGAACAGCTTCCCCGCTGTCATCAGACTTTTGAATGGACCACTCAAATTTTAATGTTAATCTCTCTCTCTCTCTGCACCTTCTCTGAAGCATTAACACTGTATTCCAAATTCTGTTATATTACCCGAATGCACTTTGTATGATATGATCTGCCTGTAAAGCGCACAGAACAATACTTTTCATTACAACTCGTGCATGTGACAATAACAAATCAGATCAAGTCAAATAGATAACTACAGCCTCATTCATCTAGCAGAATCTGAGAGTTACATGTTGATAACCACAGTCATACAAACTGACAGGAAAAGATGGATAAATACACTCAAACACTGACATTACAGAGCCTGACAGGGAAAGATTGACAACTGAACTCTCACATTCACAAGACTGAAACTGATAGTGACAGATGAGAACTTAGCTCACACATTCACATTGCAGGAATAGATTGACAATTACACAAAACTATTCGGTGAGCAGAAACTGACAGCTACAGATTGGTAACTATATTTATGTATTCACACAGCGGGGTCTGAAAGGTATAGATTGACAACTACATTCTTTCTTTGACAAGGAAGAAACTGACAGATTAGATTAGATTAGATGAGATGACTTTACAGTGTGGAAACAGGCCCTTCGGCCCAACAAGTCCACACCGACCCGCCGAAGCGCAAACCACCCATACCCCTACATTTACCCCTTACCTAACATTACGGACAATTTAACATGGTCAATTCACCTAACCTGCACATCTTTGGACTGTGGGAGGAAACCGGAGCTCCCGGAGGAAACCCACGCAGACACGGGGAGAATGTGCAAACTCCACACAGTCAGTCGCCTGAGGCGGGAATTGAACCCGGGTCTCTGGCGCCTGAGGCGGGAATTGAACCCGGGTCTCTATTCTCAGGTAGAGAATAATAACTGTACTCCCACATTCACATCGCTGAAATTGACGGATACAGTTTGATTAATACACCCATATTCACAGAGCAGAATCTGATGTGTACTGATCATTAACTGTATTTGCATACTGACAGGGTCGGATTTGTATCTGCACTCTCATATTAACATATTAGTATTACGACATGGTGGTAAATCCCTCTGCTAATTAAACCAAATACACGGAAAAGCTCACCTCGCCTAATAATCTATTAAAATATTAGTGACAGAGGACTACCCAAATTCCACTATTTAACACTGAAAGTGAACATTAACAACAATTATTTGCAACTCTAAGCCTCCTTTCGCTTGAAGATTTGTTATCTACCTCCCAATCTTTAACAATGTGCTGATCCAATAAAGTCCCTATTAAATTTACAGTAACTTAATTTTCAAAACCAGCCAGTGGCTGTCATTCCCAGTGTCGATCTTCCTCTATTTGTAGATCTCCCTGGGTCATCTTCAGTCTTCGGCTGCAAAGATTACTTGGTATGTCAGGAACTAGAGGTCACAATTTCAAGATTGTCAGCAAGAGAGCGAGGAGTGAGATGAGGAGAAATATCTTTACTCAGAGTTGTTAGGATTTGGATTGTGCAGCCTGAGATCGTGGTGGAGGTATGTTTCCATATGAGGTATGAAATGAGAGCTGGATATGTATTAGAAGTGATTAAATTAGGGGCAAAGAAGATAGGGATGGAAAACAATCCTGCCTTGAATTATTTCCAGCTCATCACAATTTAAACAAAACATGGACAGTACATTCAATTCATTGGCTCATCTGCCTGGACTCATTCGCCAGGAGATGAAATGGATATCCAAGTTAAGAATGATCAGCATAGATCAGCATAAAATCTCAAATCTCGGCCACCAACAGTTAGATTGTGCAACAGTGGAAATAGACTGACACACTGAGGGTTGTGGAAGAGACAATTATGCAGATGGTTTCTCAAGACAAGTCCATCTTTGGAACTGATATCTTGCTGACTGAATTGAGACAAAGCCTAGCTTAGTCGCAGTAACATGCCTTCTCTTCCTTGTCCTCCTCATTTGCTGCAATGTAGGATTGCTATTGATCGATTTGTGAAGCTTCACAGGCTTTCTTTTACACTGTTCTCACGATATCAGTGCTGCTAATTAAACCAAATACACGGAAAAGCTCACCTCGCCTAATAATCTATTAAAATATTAGTGACAGAGGACTACCCAAATTCCACTATTTAACACTGAAAGTGAACATTAACAACAATTATTTGCAACTCTAAGCCTCCTTTCGCTTGAAGATTTGTTATCTACCTCCCACTCTTTAACAATGTGCTGATCCAATAAAGTCCCTATTAAATTTACAGTAACTTAATTTTCAAAACCAGCCAGTGGCTGTCATTCCCAGTGTCGATCTTCCTCTATTTGTAGATCTCCCTGGGTCATCTTCAGTCTTCGGCTGCAAAGATTACTTGGTATGTCAGGAACTAGAGGTCACAATTTCAAGATTGTCAGCAAGAGAGCGAGGAGTGAGATGAGGAGAAATATCTTTACTCAGAGTTGTTAGGATTTGGATTGTGCAGCCTGAGATCGTGGTGGAGGTATGTTTCCATATGAGGTATGAAATGAGAGCTGGATATGTACTAGAAGTGATTAAATTAGGGGCAAAGAAGATAGGGATGGAAAACAATCCTGCCTTGAATTATTTCCAGCTCACCACAATTTAAACAAAACATGGACAGTACATTCAATTCATTGGCTCATCTGCCTGGACTCATTTGCCAGGAGATGAAATGGATATCCAAGTTAGGAATGATCAGCATAAAATCTCAAATCTCGGCCACCAACAGTTAGATTGTGCAACAGTGGAAATAGACTGACACACTGAGTGTTGTGGAAGAGACAATTATGCAGATGGTTTCTCAAGACAAGTCCATCTTTGGAACTGATATCTTGCTGACTGAATTGAGACAAAGCCTAGCTTAGTCGCAGTAACATGACATTGCTATGCCTTCTCTTCCTTGTCCTCCTCATTTGCTGCAAGGTAGGATTGCTATTGATCGATTTGTGAAGCTTCACAGGCTTTCTTTTACGCTATCTCACGATATCCGTGGAAGGTTGACATAAACGCTTCCCTCTTCATCTTGACCTGGTTCCTCATCCCCTCCTGTATCTGTGTGCCTCAGAGTGGTATATGTGATGCAGGGTAGTTGCTGCTCTGTTTGGTCAGCCTGAAAACAGGACAACACAGAAACATAGTAGAAAGAAGCAGGACCAAAAGTAGTGTCATTGTGGACAGAGAAGGAGGTTATCTAAGAGTACAATGGAAACTTGATCCAGATGAAGTTTAATTTAGATAAATGTGACGTGTTGTATTTTGGTAAGGCAAACCAGGGCAGGACTTATACTGTTAATTGTACAAGTCTGGGGAGTGTTTCTAACAAACAGACCTAGGGGTGCAGGAAGACAGTTCCTTGAATGTGGTGTCACAGCTAGACACTGTGGTGAAGGTAGCATTTACCATGCTTCCCTTCACTGATCAGAGCACTGGCGGCAGGAGTTGGAGCATCATGTTACAGCTGTACAGGATGTTGGTGAGGTCACTTTTAGAACACTATCTACAGTGCTGGTCAACCTGCTGTGGAAAGGATGTTCTCAATTTGGAAAGGGTACAGAAAAGATTTACAAAGATGTTACCATGACTGTAGATTTGAGTTACAAGAAGAAGCTGCTTAATCTGGGAGCTTTTCTCCCAGTTTTTCAGAGACTGCGGGGTGACATGAGAGTTTATAAAATCACAAGGGGCATAGATAAGGTAAACAGCTATGGTCTTTTCCCCAGGGTAGGGGTGTCCAAAACTAGTGGGCATAGGTTTAAGGTGAGAGGGAAAAGATTAAAAAGGGATCTGAGAGGCAAACTTATCACACAGAGGGCAGAGTATATGGAATGAACTGCCAGAAAAAGTGGTAGAGGCAGGTACAATTACAACATTTCAAAGACATTTGGAAAGGTACATGGATAAGAAAGATTTAGAGCGATATGGGCCAAATGGGACTAGTTGAGTTTGGGAAACCTGTTAAGCTTGGGCGAGTTGGGCCGAAGGGCCTGTTTCCATGCTGTATAACTCTAAATTTGGATGAGAATAACAAACTTTGCCTGAAAGACAGAATGTACAGGAGGAGCTGTGAATATCTGGGGTTATTATCAAGACCAATTTCTCTTGGCAAACCATGTGATTTCAACAAGCCGAAAACTGACCCTGACAAACGTTATTTCTCTGCACTCTGAAGAGGATGCGGCCATCTCTGCCAAAGTGGGAAGTGGATGCAATTCCGAAATGTCCTTGAACCAATCGACTTGCTCAGCCAGAAGGAGGTGAGGAATTTGGAAAGGATTAGGAGTCATGTGCAGAGCAGACTGGATGAGGAGGACAGATTTCATTTCCTGAAGGACCATCATAGACAGAAACAGGAGAAGGCTATTCGGCCCCTCGAGCATGCTCAGCCATTCAATAGCATTGTGGCTAATGCACCATTCCTCATGCTCACTTTCCTGCACTTAACATGTAACCTTCAATTCCCCGACTGATCAAGAATCTATGTACCCCAGCTTTAAACCTGCTCCCTGCCCCCACACACAGCTCTCTGTGGCAAGGAGTTCCAAACACTCAACCTTCCGAGAGAAGAAATTCCTCCTCACCTCAGTCTTCAATTTTGAACCAGATGGTTGTTTGTTCCTGACAACAGTCATCATTAGAGTCTTAACTCCAGATCTATTTTTGTTTCAAATTGAATTCCAAATCCACCACCTGCCACAGCAAGATTCAAATTCACATCTGCAGGACACACCCTAGGGAGCTGAAAACATGGAATTTTGCTTCCCCATTATTTCAGAAACTGAAAATGAATCTCATCAAAATTAAATTCAGAATAAATTTCACCACATCTTTGGGCTAAACATTGATGTCACCATAATCCACACAGTGTAGACAGAGACCATTCAGCCCATCCAGTCTGCCCAAGCCAGTGAAGAGCATCCCAAACAAGCCCTGACCCTATCCCCGTAGCCCTGCATTAACCATGGCCAATCCCCCTCACCTGCACATCATAGAATCCTACAGTGTGGAAGCAGGCCTTTCAGCCCATCGAGTCCATACTGATCCTCTGAATAGCATCCCACCCAGATACACTGCCCTATGCTAGCCCTGTAACACTGCGTCTGCATTGGCTAACCCTCTTCGCCTGCCTATCCCTCACACTGTGGGCAACTTAGCATGGCCAATCCATCGAAACTCCACACCTTTGGACTTTGGGAGGAAACCAGAAAACCTGGAGAAAACCCATACAGAGAAGGGGACAACGTGCAAACTCCACACAGACAGTCACCCGAGGCTGAAATTGTTCCTGGGTCCCTGGTGCTGTGAGACAGCAATGCTAACCACCCAGCCACTGAGCCTCCCAATGTTTTTGCCATTGGCCATGTAGGGGTTGGTTAGCTCAGCTGATTCTATGTTGGCTTACAATGTATTGTCACGTTGACAGCTTGTAGTTCAATTGCTGCTCTGGTTGAGATTGCTATGAATGATCATTCCCTGTGCCTTAGATGTGGCAACCCTCAGGTTAAACCATAAACATTTATTGCTTTTTCTCTCTCTCCCACACCTCTCTCTCCCTCTCTCTAATGAGACAATCCAGACTTTACATTATCTGCCTGCTAAAAACATAACTTTGCTGATTAAAATTTAACAGCCCTCTTTTTCACTCAAAAATAACCACTGTCTTTCTTTCCTGATGCACCAGTGGAATGAGCTATAAATAAAAGAAAAGACATTTTACCAGCAGGACATATCTAAATGAACTGTGAGATGATACACAGAGATTTACCAGCAGGTTGCCTTGGGGGCTGGAGAGTTTCAGGTGATTGGGAGAGATAGGACAGACTGGGGTTGTTGACCTTACAGCACAGTAGATTGAAAGAGAGGGATGTATAAAACAATGAGGGGTGAAGATAGGAAGGAACTTTCACCCCTTGACAGAGGTGGAGGAGGGGCATAGATTGGAGGTAAGGGCCAGGAGGTTTCGAGGGGATGTGAAGAAAATTTTGTTCACACAGAGGATGGTGGGGAATCTGGAACTCACTGCCTGTAAGGGTGGGAGAAGATGAAACACTTATCACATTGAAGAACGATTTAGATGTACATTCGTAACGCCAGGGCTATGGGGCCAGGTGCTGAGGAAATGGGATTAGAGAATAGTGAAGTGGTTGTTTCTGACCGGCACAGACTCGATGGGCCGATGGGCCTTTTCCTGGGCTGTAGATCTCTCAGAAGTTATGATGAACGCACTTTGTGATTTGTATTCTACATCCAAGATACCATCCAACTGCAATGTGATTTTGTACATTTCATGTTCAGAGATTTGTCTTCAAAAGACAGATTGAGTAATCAAGGCCAATACTCTCTGAAGTTTAGAGGAATGAGAGGAGATCCAACTGAGGGATATAGGACAATAAAGGGGGTGGGATTGACAAAGGAGACAGAGAGAGGATGTTTCCTCATGTGGAACAATTTAGAACGAGGGGGTCATTGTTTCAGGAGAAGAGGGTGGGACAGATTGAAAACAGTGATGCTGAGAAATGGCTTCTCTCCAAGGGAGAGGGGGTGGGAATCTCTGACACTTCACCCCACCTCCCCCAGTAATGGGGGGCATGTCCGCACACTAAATAAATTGAAGGAGGGGACTGACAGATTGTTAATCAGTTAAAGGGAGTGGGGGCAGGAAATTAGGGCTGAGACTGGGATGAGATGAGTCACAGCCGTATAGAATGGGGATAGCAGGCTCCTGAGGGCCCATCGCCCATATGTTGTGTTGGTCGTCCAGCTGCCTGAACACTTTTTAGTGTGGGTGACTCATAAAGCTCTGAATCAGAGGGACTAAACTGTGCGATGCATCACAATCTATTAGTCACTTAGTGCAAAGACCATAAGATATAGCAGCCATTCGACCCATCACATCTGCTCCAACATTCCTTCATGGCTAATATGTTTGTTAATCCTGCCTTCTCTCTGTAACGCTTGATCCTTCTACTGATCAAGAACCTATCTATCTCTATCTTGAAGACATAATGACAGCTGTCTGCAGTAATGTTTTCCACTTAGAAAACAGTCTCTATCTCTGTTCTTTCTACTAAAAGACATAACTTCCCACTTTCCCACATTGTATTCCATCTGCCATTTCATTGCCCACACTCTTCGCCTGTCCAAATCCTTCTGCAGCATCCCTGCTTCCTCAACACTACCTGTCCTTCCACCTATGATTGTATCATCAAAGAGACAGTTCAGGACAGTGAAATGACAATGCTTCTCAGGTCAATGATGCTAGACCTAAAGTGAATGGCTCCTTGCCCCAAAGACCAAGGCCAGAAGGGGCCACTCTCAGACATTAAGCTGTTGTACTGGGGAAATCAACATATTGATGTCCCAGGGCCTAAAATTTAGGCATGCCCTCAAAACAAGATGTCAGATAAAGCAATTAGCCATCAGTGTAACGTTTCCTCTTCCAATTCACATTGCCGTGTTGGTAATTTAGTTGACATAGATGGAACATGTCTATGATTTAGATGATTGCAAACATTATCAATTATTAATAAATTCAAAGGATGTAAAAAGATTCATGGATCTTCACTCCATGCCATGAGCAAGAGAAACACTAATGATGTTTAAAAGTGGCTGGGTTTTTCAGGGTTAAGATAAACTGGAGAAAATCTCCACTTTCACTGAACCAGAAATGTTATAAAAGTATATATATATTGTATTCTGTACAAGCGTTTCTTGTTTTGGAGATGATGCAAACTGAGTACACCAAACTGCTGTCTATTTCGGAGTCATCTACAATCAAGAAACAATAAGCAAAGTGAACCGAAAGGTTAGAAATCAGAATGTTAAACCAACAGCAAACGATACCTCAAAATTAAATACGGAATGATAATTAAGGTCACAGCCCCAATCCAGCAGGAATACAAACCTAAGCTCTTGGTTATAGATCAACCTTTTCAAAGCAGTTCATGAACCAGGTGACTCAATAACATCAAATGGGTATTTTGCATCAACATTCACTACAAAGTTGGCAGCTCCCCTCCCAGAACAAACTCACAAAGGGAAGGTGGAGGCCCTGGGGTAAATTACATTTTTTTATTATTCACTCATGGCACAAGGGCATCACCCTCTGGACCCAGTGTTTATTGCCCAACTCATCCCTACTTGTTCCCTTGAGAAGGTAGAGATGAGCTGCTTTCTTAAACTGCTGCAGTCCATGTGCTGTAGATAGACATATTGAATGGAAAGTTGTCTTCAACAGTAAACAGTCAGTCCACAGTTGGCAAACAATCTGTCCCTGCTGAGTTTTTCCAACAATTTCTGTGTCTCTTTTTATTTTTGACACTCAGTGCCTGAAGAAAGCTAATGAAATGCTGGCCTTTATATCAAGAGGACTGGGGTACAAGGATGCAGAAGGGATGCTGCAGTTATACAAAACCCTGGTTAGACCCACTTGGAGCAGATCTGGGCACCACACCTGAGGAAGGATAGATTGGCCCAGGAGGGAGTACAGCGCGAGTTTACAAGAATGATACCTGGGCTTCAGGGGTTAAGTTATGTGGAGAGATTACACAAATTAAGCCTGTTCTGTCCAGAATTTACACGGTTCAGGGATGGTCTGATTGAAGATATTAACAGGAAAAGACAGGGTGAATAAACTGTTTCCACTATTTGGGGATCCTAGAAATTGGGAGGGCATAGCCGGAGAATTAGGACCAGACTGTTCAGGAGAGATGTTCGGAAGTACTACCACGCATACTGGCTGGGGGAGGTTTGGAACTCTCTTCCACAAACAGCAGGCATTGTTTTTTTTAATCAGTTGTTAGTTTTAAATCTGAGAGGTAAGTTTTTTGTTCAGCAAAGTTTTTAAGGGGATAAGGGCCAAAGACAGGTCTATGGAGTCAGGTCACAGATCAGGCATTGAATGGTGGAACAGGCTCAAGGGCCTTCTCCGTGGCCTCCTCCTGCTCCTTTATACAAATATTCCACATTTATAAATCATGGAACCACCTGCAGTTCCAAAGTGGCATTCCCACACACCGGAGCAATTAGTGACTTCAAATAGAAATTGAAAGTCCAAATTTTTTTTTCACACATTCCAGATCCCCACCGTCCTCTGGGTGAAACAATCCTCAAATCGCTCTCAAAACCTCTTACTCTTCACTTTAAAATGATGTCCTCCCTTGTTACTGACCTTCGACTAAAGGAAACAGCTGCTTCCTGCCCTCCCTGTCCATGTCCCTCATAATAGAGTCATAGAGACACTCAGCAAGGAATCAGACCCTTCGGTCCAACTCGTCCATGCCATTCATAATCTCAAACTAAACTAGTCCAACTTGTTTGCACTTGGGCCCATATCTCTCCAACCTTTCCTATTCTTGAACTAATCTAAATATCTTTTAAACATTGTAACTGACCCCGTATCCGCCACTTTCTCTGAAAGTTCAATCCACGCATGAGCCACTCTCCGTCAAAAAATGTTACCAGTCATGTCATTTTCAAAAATGTTTCTCTTCTCAACTGAAAAATATGTCCCCTGGTCTTTAAGTCCCCCACC
Source organism: Chiloscyllium plagiosum (assembly GCF_004010195.1). Taxonomy (NCBI): domain Eukaryota; kingdom Metazoa; phylum Chordata; class Chondrichthyes; order Orectolobiformes; family Hemiscylliidae; genus Chiloscyllium; species Chiloscyllium plagiosum. The sequence goes on from NC_057759.1 coordinate 3,324,648, forward strand.
CTAGGAAAAAGACACCTGCCATTCACCTTATCTATGCCCATCAAGATTTTATAAACTTCTACCTTCCAGTGAAAATAGTCCCAGTCCGTCCAGCCTCTCCTTATAACTCAAACTCTCCATTCCCAACAACATTCTGGAATATCTTTTCTGAACCCTCTCCAGCTTAATAATGTCCTTCCTCTAATGGGACAACCAGAACTGGACACAATACACCACAGCAGGCTTCACCAATGTCCTGTACAACCACAACATGGTGTCCGAACTCCAACACTCAATGGTCTGTGCAATGAAGGCAAGTGTTCTAAACACGTTCTCAAACACCCTGTCTACCTGTGACACAAACTCCAAAGAATTATGGACCTGAACCCCTCGGGTGCTGTGCTCGACAACACTACCAATCTTACACACCTCTGTCATGTCCTACTCCCCTATCAATCTTTTCTGTTGAAAATGAAACAACCCAAACTTCCCTCCAACA
>NC_057759.1:3325499-3326541 GCF_004010195.1 Chiloscyllium plagiosum
TCTCTCACTGACAATCTTGAAATTCTGACCAGCCAGTTACTAATAGACCAATGAGTAGGAAACAATAATTTGCTTTCCTATCAGAATTTTTCAAACTCCCAACATCTCAATAAGGTCAACATTTCATCTTCTCTGCTCAAAAGAGAATAAGCTCAATCTCTTGAACCTTTCCCTGAATCTAAAATCTCTCATCGTTGTGATCATTCTTATAAATCTCCTTAACACTGTCTCCAGGGTTTGAACATCCTTCCTTAAGTAAGGTGTCCAGAACAGAACAAAACCAGCTTGGGTAATAGAAGGCCAACTCCCTTTGTCAAATGTATTTCCAAATTCAGCTACTGTTGCCTGTGAAGGTAAGGTGTTACGCACATGCAAAATAAAAACCCAACAGACCAAAGATGTATCTCCAATATGATCTAATATTCTCCATTCAGTACTTGTGCTGTCACCAGAATTAATTTCTTTTCTGCTCTCTGCTTTGTGTTGGATGTCAGGTTAGCTCAGTTGGCTGGATGTCTGGTTTGGAATGGGGAGTAACATCGACAGCGTGGGTTTGAATCTCTCACTGACTGAGGTTACCATGAAGGACTGTCCTCCTCCATTCCTTCCTTTGTGTGAGGCATGGTAACCCTCAAGTTGAAACGCCCCCTACCAGTTATCACTCTCTCCCTGACGTTCCAGCTGAGGTCCACCAGTAGTCTTTTACAATTTCAACATCACCTCCTTGTTCTCGGACTCTATGCCCCTATTAATTAAGCTGACGATGCTGTGCGTTTCATTAACTGCTCTCCCCCGTGTTATGCCGCCTTCACTGATCTGTGGATATATACCCCCAATTCCCTCTGCTCCTACACCCACTTTAGAATTTTACCCCCTACTTTGTATTGTCTTTTCGTTTCTTTCAACCAACATCCTTCACCAAATGTGTGTGGAATCACTTTTGTCTTTATTTTCCAATGTTCACGAATTAAAACCTATTTTGTTAAATCAAACTTAATTTTCTCCATCCTAGTAGTTTTGCTACTAACTAATAATATAACTC
>NC_057759.1:3326957-3328566 GCF_004010195.1 Chiloscyllium plagiosum
GTGAATCTCCTCTGAACTACCTCCAGTATAAACTGCATCTGTCCTCAAGTAAAGAGATCAAAATTGTACCAGTCTCTTCTCATAAGACTAAACTTTCATCTGGGCAATCAATTCAGTGATCTCCTTTGAACTCCCTCCAATTCAACTACATCTCTCAAGGAATGGGACCAAAACAGTCTGCAGTACTCCGGATGTGGAAACCCCAATCACTTGTACAGTTGCAGTAACAATTACCTACTTCCATACTCAATTCCTTCGCAATAAATATTTTCCTTGTGACCTGCTGTAGACTTTACACTGACACTTTGAAATTTCTCTCCTATTCAGATGATAAGTTCCCTTTTTCAATTCTTCCAACTGCAATGGATAACCTCACCGCTAATGGTACTGACCAACGCTCAGTTCACTGTCTAACGGAAATTGAGAGTGTGTCGTCAATTTGAACTGTTGTGCTTTAGATTTGCAAATGAGTCAGGCACAACAGTTCATTTGCTCCAATTTGTCTAACAAATATAAAATTGCTGGGTTTGCATCCCAGAGTGATTTACAGCCCATTCAGACAGTGTTTGATTAGATTAGATTACTTACAGTGTGGAAACAGGCCCTTTGGCCGAACAAGTCCACACCGACCCGCCGAAGCGCAACCCACCCAGACCCATTCCCCTACATTTGTCCCTTCACCTAACACTACGGGCAATTTTAGCATGGCCAATTCACCTGACCTGCACATTTTTGGGCTGTGGGAGGAAACCGGAGCACCCGGAGGAAACCCATGCAGAATGCTGTTTGAAGTTGCTAACCACCTCACTTAACTACCTGTGCCACCGGGAACTGCTCGAAGAATCAGCTGGAGAAAATAAGAGAGAAAGAACATTGGAAAGTTTCACTGCAAATACTCAGCTTCTCCTGCTAGCAAATGAATCTGGATTCTTTGACTGATGCGCAAGCAACAACTATTCCAATTTTAATCTTTAGTTTATAGCTGTGCTGACCATTCCTCTGAACACAACACATTACTTTGTATGTCTCCCCAAGTAATTTCATCTGCCACTTGCTCAACCTGCCCACACCCTCAGAAAGCACGTTCCAAAATAGTGCTTTATTTCTTTTTTAATTCACTTGTGGGATGTGAAAATCACTGACTAGGCCGAGAATTTATTACCCATCCCGAGATGGCCCCTTGAGAAGGAGGTAGTGAGCTGCCTTCTTGAACCGCTACAGTCCCTGTGCTGTAGGTCGACCCACGATACCATTAGAGAGGGAACTACAGGAGTTTGACCCAGTGACACTAAATGAATGGCTGATATATTTCCAAGTTGGGATGGTGAGTGGCTCAGAAGGAAACGTGCAAGAGATGGTATTCTCATGTATCTGCTGTGCCTGTCCTTCTAGATGGACGTGGTTGTGGGTTTGGAAGGTGCTGCCTGAGGATCTTTGGTGAATTTCTGCAGGGCATCTCGTAGCTGCTACTGAGCGCGGGTGGTGGACGGAGTGGATGTGGTGCCAATCAAGCAGGGGCTGCGTTGTCCCTGGATGGTGTTCGGATTCTCAAGTGTGGTCTACAATGTGCACTGCAGAAGTGACTGACTGACTGTGTGTGCGCGCACGT